>NC_140502.1:5486733-5549233 GCF_964271855.1 Acomys minous | reverse complement strand
AGCCATGATAGTTTATATGCATGGCTTGTTTCCAGTGTCAAGGTCAAACAAGTCCAGGTATCACACAAAATGTTCTAATGGTGCAAGCCTTTAATCCCAGCACTCAGGAGGCAGAGGCAGGTGGATCGCTGTGAGTTCGAGGCCAGCCTGGGCTACAAAGTGAGTCCAGGACAGCCAAGGCTACACAGAGAAACCAAACAAAAACAAAACAAAACAAAATGTTCTAAGGTTTCTGTTTGTTTGTTTATGAGACAAGGTCTTTCTTTGTAGCCCAGGTTTAGCCTTGGACTGGAAGTCTTCTTGCCTGACCCTCCCAAGTGCTAGGACTACACACTTGGCCACCACACCTGCCTCAAAAGTTCTTTCTTTTCTTTCTTTCTTTTTAGAGAACATTTCATTGGGGGCGTCTAACAGTTTCAGAGGATGAGTTCATGACCATTGTGGCAGGGGGCAGGGCGTGGCAGCAGGGAGGCAGGCGGGCATGGCTCTGGAGCAGTGGCTGAGAGCTCACATCTTATCCACAGGTGCCAGGCAGAGAGAAAGAGGAGCTCAGGCAGAGAGAGAGAGAGAGGAGCTCTGAGGGTCTGCGGCTGTCCTCATCTGCCCAGTTTGCCGTGAGGAGAATGCCATGAGATGCTGTTAGCCTCCTCCAGGCTCACGCCCGCCACTGCTAGTGTCCTGCCAGCCTTACCCTCAGCAGCCTGCCCAGTTCCGCCAGGTCTCTACTTCCGGCTGTCTCTCCCAGCAGTTGGCCGTAGCAGATGCTGGTTGTGTCCATCAATATTTGCTCCTAAATTTCCACCTCTCCCTGAGTTAAGTGAACATGAGGCAAGTTCAAGTTGGGCTAAGTCAACAGCGGATGTGTTTGGGAGGTACTTTTCTTCCCGGCAAGAGCAAGGACAGCAGCAGCCTTCTGACTGTGCTAGAGACAGACAACACGGGGCTGGTGGCCCAGCTCAGCTGAGCTTTCTTTCTTTCTTTTTGGTTTTTTGAGACAGGGTCTCTCTGTGTAGCCTTGGCTGTCCTGGACTCACTTTGTAGCCCAGACTGGCCTCGAACTCACAGAGATCCACCTGCCTCTGCCTCCCGAGTGCTGGAATTAAAGGTGTGCGCCACCACCGCCTGGCTGAAAAGTCTACTTTCTAGGTTGAAAGCAGGTAGGGGTTGGAAGAGGAAGTTAATTGATCTAGACATTGGGGATGGCTTGGGTGATTCATTTGTTTTGGTCTACAACAGAGTCTTTATTTTATATACTTACATATCTTTTTTTTTTTCTTTTTATTTATTTATTTATTTATTTGGTTTTTCGAGACAGGGTTTCCTCTGTGTAGCCTTGACTGTCCTGGACTCACTTTGTAGTCCAGGCTGGCCTCGAACTCACAGCGATCCACCTGCCTCTGCCTCCCACACGCTGGGATTAAAGGTGTGCATCACCATACGTGGCCCAAGCCACCATCAAGTTTGAGGCTGTGTGGGAAAGATTAAGCTTTGTCGCAGGTGGAAGCAGTCTTGGCGGGCTTTACCCTTGGGGCACACCATGAATACCTTGTGAGAGACTGTTTGGAGCCTTCCTGGGCTTGGAATTCAGGAAGCCTACCTGGGAACCCCACCGTGGCTATTGTTTTCCTAATTGACCCTCGAAGGGAGGAGGAGACCGCCCTTTGCATGTGACTGGGAAGGTGGGGGAGAGAAAAACAAGAGGTTGAGAGAAGGCGAGGAGAGAGCGCGGAGAGAGAGGAAGGGACCGGACCAGCTCGTGGGACTGAGACACCTAAGGACCCGTCCTGCCGAACGGATTCCAGGAGGTTTTAATCTTCTGTCCCTTTAACCTTTTTTTTCCTTCTTGTATATGCTAGTTGGGTTATGTAATAAAGTTTAATTGTTAATAAACAGAGCCAACAAGGCTGGCTTCAAACTTGCAGTCTTCCTGTCTCAGCCTCCCCGGCTGTGGGACTGTAGGGCTGATTATACAGAAGGATAATACATGTACCACTCTTCCCAGCATTGGGCATGTCTTCAGCACAAGTCATCAGCTGGGTTGAGAAAAGTTGCAGAGCAGGTCCTGTGACAATCTGGGAGACCAACTGAGAGGCATCTGACCCAAGGAGATGTTGGCTTAAGTGCAGGCTGCCCTCATTGCTTGTGTTGTCTCTCAGGAAGGCACTGAGGCCAGGTGTGGCACACCTGTAATCCTCAACAATTAGGAAGGATGCTAAGTTCTAAGTTCTAGACCAGCCTGGCCTACACAGTGAGAGTCGTTCCAATACGGGACAATTCAATGAAAGAGCTCGGTTTGGTAATGCGTGCCTTCAAATGTCCCAACTCCAGAGGCTGAGGCAGGAGGATTCTGAGTCTTGATTTCATAGAGAGTTGGGCCACAGGGTGAAAAGGGGCTGTAGAGATGGCTGAGAGGCTAAGATCACTTGGGGACCTTCTGTAAGACCTGCATGTGACTCCCAGTAGCCACATCTCCAGTCCCAGGGAGTCTGATGTTCTTTTCTGCCCTCCACAGGCACCAGGCAAACATGTATATACACGCAGGTAAAACACCCATACACATAAAATAAATAAATTAATTAAGGAAAATAAATAATCCCAGCACTCAGGAGGCAGAGGCAGGAGGATTGCTGTGAGTTCGAGGCCAGCCCGGTCTACAAAGCAAGTCTAGGACGGCCAAGGGTACACAGTGAAACCCTGTCTTGAAAAAAAAAAAGAATGCTTCCTGAGTGCTCTCTCTCTCTCTCTCTCTCTCTCTCTCTCTCTCTCTCTCTCTCTCTCTCTCAGAGTTTCTCTGTGTAATAGCCCTGGCTGTCCTGGATTCACTTTGTAGACCAGAAGGCTGGACTCAAATTCACAGAGATCCACCTGCCTCTGCCTCTGCTTCCCAGAATGCTGGGATTACAGGCATGGGCTTGCATGCCCTGCTGTTTTGGTTTTTTTGAGAGAGGGTCTTTATGTAGTTTTGAGTCCTGCAACTCAAAACTCACAGAGACCCCCCACCTCTGCTTCCAGAGCCCTGGGATTAAAGCCCAGCACTGACTTTCCAAAGCTGGTTGATGCCGTACTGATGACCGTGTGATGTGGTGCATTCCCACCCTAACTGAGGCGTAAACTGCTACAACCCCTCCTGAGGGTGACCGAACAGGGGTTTATTACAATTACAAAGCTGACAGGTGGGCACTGTGGCACACACACAAGGAATCCCAGCACTCAGGCAGTACAGGCAGGTGGATCTCTGTGAGTTCGAGGCCTGTCTGGTGTACAGAGCAAGTCCAGGACAGCCAGGGCTACACAGAAACCCTGTCTCCAACCAAACCAAACCAAACCAAACCAAACCACGCTGCTTCCAAGAATTCCCAGTTCTTAGAATTTCTCTTCCAGATAAATGTGAAATAAGAATGAAGGTCTTTCACTACAGTGTTGCTCAGGCTCCAGAAAAACTGGGAAACAACTTAGCTTCCTGTAACCATGGGTCTGGCACAGAATGGGTCTGATTCTGAGCCCTGATCCTTTAGTGCGCCTGAGTGAATACACACATTGAAGACAGAGGGATAGTTTGCTAAGGGTGTCACACCGGCCTCTACTCGAGGGGCTCTGTGACAAAGGCCACTGCAACACAGACCGAGGACTCAAGATCCAAGCCGTGCAATCTAGCTACCAGGAAGCAGGGCCACCTGGGCTCACTATCGGGAGGCCTCTTCCTTCTTGGCCTGCTAGTTTATTCTTTTCATTTTTTAATTTTTTATTTTTTGGTTTTTCGAGACAGGGTTTCCCTGTGTAGCGTTGTCTGTCCTGGACTCACTTTGTAGACTTGTAGACCAGGCTGGCCTCGAACTCACAGCAATCCGCCTGCCTCTGCCTCCCGAGTGCTGGGATTAAAGGCGTGCGCCACCATGCCAGCTGCTAGCTTATTCTTAACACAGTTCCGCCTACAGTCAGCCATGGGCTGGAGTGCTCTGCTCCCTTCCAGATCCCTCCCCACTGCTCCACTTTCCTGCCTCCTCACTCCATAGCAACTGTTCGGGGGTCACCCCTGCCATCAGAGGGCTTTGCAGCTGCTCTTGTTTCTGTATGAGTATCTTCCTCCCTTAAACATTTAAAAAAACGATTTATGGCCGGGTGGTGGCGCACACCTTTAATCCCAGCACTTGGGAGGCAGAGGCAGGTGGATCTCTGTGAGTTCGAGGCCAGCCTGGTCTACAAAGTAAGTCCAGGACAGCCAAGGCTACCCAGAGAAACGCTGTCTCGAAAAAACAAACAAGCAAAAAATGATTCATGTGTGTGCATGTTTTATGTGCATGTATGTCTGTGTTCTATGTGTGTGCGTTGTATGTAGGGGACAAAAGAGGCCCTCAGATCCCCTGGAACAAGAGTTAGTTTGCCAGGCCGGGCATGGTGGCGCACACCTTTAATCCCAGCACTCGGGAGGCAGAGGCAGGTGGATCGCTGTGAGTTCGAGGCCAGCCTGGTCTACAAAGTGAGTCCAGGACAGCCAAGGCTACAGAGAGACCTTATCTTGAAAAACCAAAAAAAAAAAAAAAAAAAAAAAGAGTTAGCTTGCCTTGTGGGTGTTGGGAATCTAACCCAGGTCCTCTGGAAGAGGAGCTAGTGCCTTAACTGATGAGCTATCTCTCTAGCCCTTGAGGTCAACCTCCACCTCCCTCTCTAAAGAGTGTTACTATGTAGCCCTGGCTGTCTCAGAACTCCCTCACTATGCTGACCAGGTTAGCCTCAAACTCAGCAGAGATTCACCTGACGCTGGCTCCAGAGTGCTGGAATTAAAGAGGTGAGCCACCGTGCCAGGCAAAGACTTTTTTCTTTTTAATTTTTTTTAAAATTTATTTTGGCTTATTGAGAAAGGGTTTCTCTGTGTAGCCTTGGCTGCCCTAGATCAATTTTGTTTTGTTTTGTTTTTCAAGACAGGGTTTCTCTTGTAGTCCTGGCTGTCGTGGACTCGCTTTGTAGACCAGGCTGGCCTCGAACTCATGGTGATTCGCCTGCCTTTGCCTCCTGAGTGCTGGGATTACAGGGATGCGCCACCACTACCGGAAATCAACGCCACTTTTTAAAATTTTTTTTCTTTCTTTCTTTCTTTTCTTTTCTTTCTTTTTTTTTTTTTTTTTGGTTTTTCAAGACAGGGTTTCTCTGTGTAGCCTTGGCTGTCCTGGACTCACTTTGTAGACCAGGCTGGCCTTGAACTCACAAAGATCCACTTGCCTCTGCCTCCTGAGTGCTAGGATTAAAGGCGTGGGCCACCATGCCTACAAGGCCACTTTTTAAGTGCACATATCCCTCACTAATTTAAAACTGGTGGCAGCAACTCCTTCCTGATACACACCCTCTTTCTTGCCACCTCCCCCTTTCTCCATCTCTCTCTTTTTTTTAAAAGATTTATTATGTATAGTGTTCTGTCTGCATGTACACCTGCAGGCCAGAAGAGGGCATCAGATCACATTACAGATGGTTGTGAGCCACCATGTGGTTGCTGGGAATTGAACTCAGGACCTTTGGAAGAACAGCCAGTGCTCTTAACCTCTGAGCCATCGTCTTACGCAGTAAGCGCTCATTTAGACCCCCTCCTTGCAGAACACAAGGGCCAGGTTGGTCCCGTTTGTTGCCGCTTCCTCCGCAACGAGAACTAGAGCTGCTGAACGGCAAGAGCTTACTGTCCGCTGAATGAAAAGGTTTTCCTCTTTCATAGAAAATCAAAAACGGAGCCGGGCGTGGTGGCGCACGCCTTTAATCCCAGCACTCGGGAGGCAGAGGCGGGCGGATCGCTGTGAGTTCAAGGCCAGCCTGGTCTACAAAGTGAGTCCAGGACAGCTAAGGCTAACACAGAGAGACCCTGTCTCAAAAAAAAAAAAAAAAAAGAAAAAAAAAAAAGAAAATCAAAAACGGAAGCAGAAGGCAGATCTTTGAGTTTAAAGCCAGCTACGGCTTCATAGCGAGACCTTTCCTAAAACAGGCTGGGAGTAAACCGGGCATGGTAGCGCACACCTTTTTTAATCCCAGCACTCAGGAGGCAGAGGCACTGTGCCTTGGAGTTTGAGGCTAGCCTGGTCTACAAAGCGACTCCAAGACAGGCAAAGCTACACAGAGAAACCCTGTCTTGGAAAAAAAAAACAATAACAAAACAAATAAACAAACAACAACAACAACAAAAACAGTCTCGGGGTGAAGCTCAGTGGTAGAGGTCCTGCCTGCTAAGTACAAGGCTGAGTTCAATCCCTAGCACCCACTAAAAAGTTTAGCAAAATGTGCCGCCATGTATTGACTATAGTATAAACGTAATTATGCATACATAAAACAGCATACCAGCACAGTAATTAAACAAGAATGGAAAAGACTTCTCACGGAAGCAGCTGAGTAAGTCTGTCATTTAAGGTTGGGAAGTGGGAGCGAGGATGCCAGGGCACGGGCAAACCTGTTGACAGGTCTTTTTAAAATAGGGTCCCCAGGGGAGGCTGGAAGCAGACAAGGGTGATTTAGCCTGTGGGGGGCAGTCTCTCGGTCTCCTTCCCGAAGCTTCCAGCTCTCTTTGAAGTAGCTGGTTGGACCACTTGCTGTTCACAGGGAGGTTATTACACAGATAATGCTTTGCTGGCCCTGTCCAGGGCTTTAGGAGGGAAAGATCCCACACCCGGGGTGGGGCCGAGGGGGGGGGAAGGGGGGCGGGGGGGGGGGAAAGGGGAGGTTCTGTTCCAGGCTGGGAATAGTGCTGGGCCTCACCTCGCCAACCAGCTGAAGACCAAAGCACGCGACGGCCAGGCTTCAGAGCTACTGCAATTGGGGTGGCTGGACAAAGTCCAGGAGTGTCCACAGTGTGCGTGGGAGGGGGTGAGAGGGAAAGGTCACTGGCTAAGGGATGGGAGTCAGGGCGTGCTGCGATGTAATGAGCTAACACAGCAGGTCTGACTGCTACGGCTTTAGACAGTCCCAAGGCTGCCTCTTGCCTGGCATCTGGAAGTGTGTGCTTCGAAATAGCCCCTCCCACCCCCCACCCCACCCCCACTCCTTCACCCTGGTCCAGAACTGCTAAGAATGGCTCACTGTTTCTGAACTGTCTGCACAAACAATGTGGTTTCCTTGTGGCTACTCCTGGAAGCGCGGAGTCTGGGTGTAAGTCACGCAGAGGATGCTGACATACTGGTCCCACCCCCACCCCCGATTAAGCCCTGTCGGTAGACCAGCGTTACTTACACTCTTACTACACATCATGCTGGAGAACAGTGCACATCCCAAGAGGCTTCACGTCCTAAGTCCCCTTTAAGGCCTGGGCCTGGTTTCTTTTAAAAAAATAATTTTTTTTTTTGTTTTGTTTTTCGAGACAGGGTTTCTCTGTGTAGCCTTAGCTGTCCTAGTCTCACTTTGTAGACTAGGCTGGCCTCGAACTCACAGCCATCCGCCTGCCTCTACCTCCCGAGTGCTGGGATTAAAGGTGTGCCCCACCACGCCCGGCAAAAAAATAAATTATTTTTATGTGCACTGGTGTTTAGTCTGCATGCACGTCTGTGTGAAGGTGTCAGCTCTTGGAGTTACAGACAGTTGTGAGCTGCCATGTGGGTGCTGGGAATTGAACCCGGGTCCTCTGGAAGAGCAGCCAGTACTCTTAACTGCTGAGCTGTCTCTCCAGCCCTGGGCCTGGTTTCTTGCATTCTGTTTGTGTGCCTCTCCCCTCGGCTTGGAATTCTTTCACAGTAATGTGCCAAGACCACAAGGATGGCGATTTTGTGGACTCCCAGAGTCCACAAAGGCATCCATCCCAAAGGCCAGAAAGGAGCTGGGTGTGGTGGCACACTCCTGTGAGCTCTGCATTTAGAAGGGGAGGTGAGGGGCTGGAAAGATGACTCAGAGGTTAAGAACACTGACTGCTCTTTCAGAGGTCCTGAGTTCAAATTCCAGCACCCACATGGTGGCTCTCAACCATCTATAGTGTGATCTAATGCCTTCTTCTGTCATGGAGGCAGAACACTGTATACATAATAAATAAATAAATCTTTTTAAAAAAAGAAAGAATTCTGAAAAAGGAAGTCTGATTAGCTAAGACATATTTGAGATAGAGTAAATGAAGCTGCAACTTAAAAAACTTCCCTGTGGCTGGGCGTGGTTGCGAACGTGTTTAGTCCCAGGACTTGGGAGGCAGAAGTGAGCAGATCACTGTGAGTTTGAGGTCAGCCTGGTTTATAAAGTGAGTCCACAGAGAAACCCTGTCTCCAAACAACAAAACAAAACGAACCAAAAAAAAAAAAAAAAAAAGAAAAAGAAGGGGAGGTGATCGTCTCAAGCTCAATGCCAGCCTGGGTCTGTCCCCCAAAATAAAAATAAAAATAAACACATGCTTAATTAAAAAAAAAGGGGGGAGGAGTCGAGGGCACTGAGTTTCACAAGATGAGGGTGGTAACTGGGTGGGCAGTCACAACCGTGAGTGAGAAGGTCGTATGTCACTCAACGTAGTAGTTTCTTTTTGGAGACAGGGTCTATCTGTGTATGTCTAGGCTGTCCTGGAACTCTCTGTAGGCCAGGCTGGCTTCAGACTCAAAGAGATCTGCGCTCCTCTGCCTCCTGCGTGCTGGGATTAAAGGCAGGTGCCTTGCCCACAGGTTTTTGATTTATTTTCCGATAGCATACTGCATACTGAATGTGTTTCCAAGGCAAGACCTAACTCACTGCCGCCACTGGGACACATAAAAGGAGCAGTGATGCTCTATGGGGTAAGGCTAGACACAGAAATTGAATTCTGGACCAACTTGCATCATCCGGGTGTTCTGGGACTTCAGAGTTAGAAACAAATTACTCAAAGTAGATAACTGACATGGACTGGACACAGCCAGACTTCTCAAGTCCTCAAGGGCTCAGTCGGTGTTGGCCTTTCTAATGTTTTTCTTCTCTAGTTTGGGAACGGACAGTGCCAGCAATATTTAATTACTAGAAGCTAGAATTTTCTCAATGTGGCATTATTTATGGGGTAGATGAATGGGTCTGTTTACATATCTAATGCCTACAATGAAAATCAAGACCCTGCAAGCCAGATGGCAACAATACAGGTGAATCCCACCTTCTACACCTCAGCACTTGGGAGGTGGATGGATGTCGGGTTGAGGTCACTATTACTTGTTTACAAAGTGAGTTCTAGGCCACCCAGGGCTACACAGTGAAAGGGGAGGGAGATGAGGAGGGGCGGATAGATGGACAGAACACACACACACACACACACACACACACACACACACACACACACACACACACACACACACACACACACACTGAGGGTGGCAAAAAGGCTCAGTGTCCAAAGACACACTTATTTGCCATTTGCCTACAAGCTTGATGGCCTGAGTTTGACCCCTAAGACTGACATGGTGAAAGTAGAAAAGTGCATCCTTCAAGTTGTCTTCTGGCTCCATGGAGAGAGAGAGGGGGGGGGGAGGGAGGGAGGGAGAGGGGGAGAGAGAGAGGGAGAGAGACCACAGCACACTTTTACTTATATGGACAGAAACAAGCAAGATAGAAATCTGTGTTGAGATGGGTTAGGAGTGAGCCTTGAAGGGGTGGGGCTCCTGGGAGCGAGGCTGGTTTCTGACCTGGATTCCACAGGTAATTAGGGCACACAGGCTCTTCTACGTGTATCTAAAAAGCACAGTGCTAGTCAAGAGCCAGCCTCCACTGTGCAATTCTCTCTTTTCCTTTCTATAAACCTGTCTCCTGGCAACCCCAGCCACAAGGGAAGCAGAGGCAAGGGCAATTGGTCCAAGTTCAAAGTGCTTGGGATGTTAAGGCAGGAGGATGGCACATTTAAGGCCAGCCAGCCTGGACTTCCTGGGGAGATTTTGTCTGCTAAGCAGACTCCCAACCCCCTTCTATAGCACGCTCATCTTTTTTTTACACATTACTGCCGCGAAAAGGAAAACCCATCCATTCCACTTTATAAACTCTGGCAATACTCCCTGTACTTGCCAGGAGGATAAGGAAACACTGTTAGATACAGGGGATGGAGTGGAGTGAGGGGAGCCATCCATTGTCCAACTAACACAGAGTTTGCAGTTCCTCCCGCAGACCCCTGCACCTTAGCTGGGATCCACTTTGATCAGGCCCAGGAGGCTTACCTGGAGGCTTAGGGGAGCCCCAGGATTACAGAGGTGCCCTCCAGGCACCTAGTAAACAGGCTCCTGTTCTTAGTTCTAGAATGTCTACAAAAGCCACCAGCTGGAACTCATTACACCCTGCCTGGGCCCAGGCTCCACACAAACCTTGGCAGTCTTCGCTTGCAGACTGCCAGTCTTAGAGGAGAGGTAACTTTCTGGGCTGAGTGGCTCTAGGCAGCTTTTATGTCCCCACGGCAGCAGCGACCATGAGTCACTCCAAGAAAGCCTGACCTGCCATTGCCTCACAGTTGTTTTAATGTTTCCCTGAAAATCTGGGACTTATAAGCCTTAACAGGCCATCGGCACATTTTAAGGCATTTCCTTAAAAATCAAACCATTATGCCCTGGAGCTAGATTTGGACCTATTCTGATAAACTGAGTTAATCTGAAAGTTTTGGCTTTTTTGTTTTTCGAGACAGGGTCTGTGTAGCCTTGGCTGTCCTGGACTCGCTTTGTAGACCAGGCTGGCCTTGAACTCACAGCAACCCACCTGCCTCTGCCTCCTGAATGCTGGGATTAAAGGTGTGCGCCACCACTGCCCAGCTTCTGAAAGTGTTGTTGTTGTTTTAATTGTTAAGCCAAATCTATTAACCATGAACCCAGCTGGGATTTGGGAGACAGTGGCTCACAGGTCTGCAGCAGACAACAGAGCCACATTAGATCTGGTCTGTGCTGGTGGAGCCTCAAAACCACAAAGCCCTTTCCTCACTCTGACCCTGGCAAACAGGACTAGCACCTCTGCCTGCCCTTCCTCAGAGGGCTGCTCTCACGGGAGGTCATCTCCATAGCAGCTGGCCACCTGGCCACTCAGACTTTCTTTGCTGCCATCTATTCGGGCACTTCCTCCAGGAAGTTGGCACCATATGGCAAGTCCCTGCCTACCACTCTGATTCAGGGGTGACTTTGATTCCTACCTTTTGGGTGCTGGATCAAATCCACAGCTTTGTAGGCATTAGGAAAGTGCTCTGCCACTGCCTGCTCTTCTTCAAGACAGGATTTTTCTGGGTAACCCTGGAATGTCCTAGAACCTGCTCTGTAGACCAGGCCAGCTTTGAACTCAGAGACACACCTGCCTCTGCTTCCAGGGTGCTGGGATTGAAGGTGTGTGCCACAACACCGAGCTTTGAAGCTGATCTTAACCAGTAAATTAAGCAGTGCCATGTGGACTCCTGTAAGAGACACCTTGATTACCGTGTACTCTGACAAACCCCAATGATTTAAAATGACTGAGTGACCCAGGTATACATAACATTAAATGCAGACGCGGCACCTGGAGAGTCATTTAGAGAGCTTAAGGGAACACTTCTTAGGAGTCACTTCTCAGTGTATGCTGGGAGCTGAGCGCAGTGCCCTGCTGCAGCTTTTCTGATAAGTAGATTACAATATACACTCATTAGTTATCTGCTAGGAATGACGCAAGTCTCCACAGTCAAAAGCAGCAAACCCTGAAGCAAACAAAAATGTTCCTCTTTAGCCAGGCATGGTGGCTAACACTTGTGAGCCCCGAAGGGCCAGCCTAGACTCCAGTGAGAACCTGGTTCTGTGTGTTTTGTTAAAGGTCAGTTTCACTGTGAATATATGGGAGTTGGGCTTGGAAGGGTGGACTGTACAAAGGCTCTCAGAGAAGGAGGGCTTATCAGACGAGGCAATGACGATGCTAGCTGACCAGTGTCCTGGGAGGCGTGAGATTTCTAAGCCTGACTAGAGAACCTCAGAAGCACTCTCTGTGCAGCTCATAGGAGCCTATTGTAAAAATAACTCAGCAGGGATGAGGAGGCAGCTTGGTTGGTGCAGCATGGAGCCTTGGGTTCCATCCCTAGTGCTCCATAAACTGGTGCAGTGGTGCAGGCCTTAGGCTGCTGGCCGAGCTGCCCACCACTCAAATCTGCTATCTCGTACACCTATCTGCCGCACTCTGGATGGAGGGTTCCAGAGTGGTCTATACATGGCTAGTCTTTTCTCATGTCAGACATCTTAACTAATGAGTGTCTTATGCTCAGAGGAAAAAGGGACTTCTAGCTTTCCTTGGGCATCTACAAGAAGAAATAAAGCCAGGCATGGTGGTGCACGCTTTTAATCCCAGCACTTGAGAGGCAGAGGCAGGAGGATTGCTTTAAGTTCGAGGCCAGCATGGTCTACAAAGCGAAAGCTAACACAGAGAAACCCTATCTTGTAAAACCAAAGAAATAAAGGAAAAAAAAATAATAATAAGAAATAAATGTTGGAAGGATTTAGACACTGACTTAGTTATTCCAGGGAAAACATTTACTATCTCCGCATTTTATTATTTCCCTAAGGAAAAAAATATCACTATTTATGAGAAAGAACTTTGAGAACATTTTTCATTGAACAGTTTATTCTGTTTTAGCATAAAAGCCTTGTATTGGAAGGTGCACTGTGGGCACATCATGCTGCCAGTTATTACCAGGACAATGAATGCCCCAGTCAGTGACCTAGGGGGCTGTGAAAATGTTCATCCTGTGGGAAACTGGCACAGGACATCTCGGCCTAGAGGTATCACTACAGCATGTGCTCTGATGCTCAAAGTGCCTAAAAATGTGTCAATATCCTGATTTGTGGGCCCCCCCCAAAAGGATTAGTTGTTCACACGCAGGCACACAGTAAACGATGGCTGCCAAGTTCTGGATCTCAACGATGAAGCCAAATTACAAAACATTTCCTTGTTGAGCTATACAAAAGATATAAGGTAAAAAAATAACCAACCATTCTTAAATAGTCCAATTCTCCTACAGTGCCCTTTCTAACACCATTATCACTACTCAATATTTTAGTGAGAAAGTTAGCAAAAATCAGAAGTTAAAAATATTTAAATCTTTGGATCCCTTTATTCCATGGCCTTTATTAAAAACACAAAGTGGCCGGATAACTTTTTAAACTATAGCTTAAATATCAAAAAAGATTTATTAGTAATTTACAGTTAGCAACAACGTGTACATGGAGTCATCAGCGGGTCACCGGCCCACAGACTGTTGGTGATGTTGTACAGGTGCCAGCTGGTTCTGAAAACTCCATCTTCTTTAAGTAAGACAGGAGTCAGCGTCACTGCAACAGAATCCAGGCACAGCAGGAGGAAGGGGCCAACCGACGCCTACTTTCAATGTCTTAAAAAGGAGGGAGGTTACTTATGTGAAAATACAGCGAGGTACATTCTCATCTATGATTATTTACATTCATACACTGAAAATATCCGTTATCTGAACAAATCCCGTGGTTTGCTACAAAACACGGTCCATACACTATGCATGAATAATTTATCCTTTTTAGAGAATGAAATAAAGTTATCAAATCTTCATGTGTGTTCCAAACATTAAAAGGCCCGGAATGCAAGGGGGGAAAGGCCCGGCCACCTGCTCCTCAGCACGCCGACTTCTACAAGGACACGTGTGTTTGCTGACTTTAAAACGTTTATTCTTTAAAAAATTAGTTGCTTTTTATACAGCTATACAAAGTTCTTAATGTTTCTTTGGCAATGGAATATAATGGAATTTTACAACTATATAAAAAAGTTACCTTTGCCTAAGAAACAGTATTTACCTGTGTGTACACAGTCGACTGACAGAATTCTCTACCATCCAGCACCCTAATTAAGTGTCGAAATAAGCTACCTCATATTATAGGATCTCCAAAAAGAAAGGTACAGACACGCACACATGCACACACACGCGCACGCACACACACATACACAACCTTCTGTGGCTCAAAACACAGTATCACGGCCTATCTGCAGGCAACTTGAAGTAATCGCTGAATACAATTAATTAGTGATAAGAAAAATCCTTTCAGTGATAGAAAATACTTAGCAGTCTCATTAAGCTCGCTTTAGCTCAACTCTATGCCAGGAACCACAGCCTCCACTACTTCACACACACTTATGCTTGTGTCTAAGACACGCCTTCCTGCCCCAGAGCAACTGCCGCGTAGCTTTGAAATGGAGCAGAAAAACAGACAAAACCCAGTGCTGGTGACAGACAGACATCAACTTCACTTCTTCATTCTTCACAAAGACTGAAACCACTTTCCAGGACCATGAAGAGCTAGGAGTCACCTATTTCCAAAGACTTGTTTGTAGACTATGCAGCAACTTTGTTGTCTTTCTAAAAAGGAAAAAGAAATATTAGTTCATGCTCCAAGCCACGGTTCATCAGTGAGACTTTCCTAGTCTGCGTGAGTTTACTGAGGTTACCATAAACACACCCTTCCTCTTATTTCCACAGTAAAAGCCATCGGCCTCACTGGTTTCTGGGGACACTGCTTCAGCGGCTACACCCAATTATCTGCGTACTGTGCTCTCCAGGCAGCAGTGGCCGCCGCAGGGGCTGGCCTGACACCCAGGCAAGCAGCTCTGCAGCAGTGGGGACCCACTACCTTTGGTTGCTCTAACAATTTAAACACAAATTATGTGAACTTTCACTTGGCCACTCATAACATTTTTTTGAAACAAGCGTCATAAAATCCCTGAGTTTTTGACATCTTTTGACAAGCAGCAATAATCCAGAAGGTAAAGTAACATTTCTCTTTAACATTGCATGCTAGGAGAAAGCAGTAATGTATATAGAAATCTACTTAAAAAAATAACTTTAAAATAAGTTTTAAAAATCTGACTGGGGAAAAAAAAACTATAACCAGTAAGAAAAGCAAGCCAGCTCTGAAGGAGCTGAGATGAGGCCTAAACTCAAGGCTGAGTCATGGTAGAGAGCTTCTGACTCCTCTCAGATGAGCAGCTAGCACATAGTCCACTCCCTGCATCTGTGTATTTATGTGTCTGCATTTGTACAAAACATGTAAGACTCTTTTTTGTTTGTTTGCTTTGTTTTTATCCTTCTCTTTAGGGCCTAAGCAACAGATTATAACAACTATCTGCACACTAGTCACATTGTATGACTGTATTACAAGCAATCTGTGAATTGTTAAAATACAGGCGCTGGTAGCGAAGGCTACCATAGCGCACCTGTGTAGCATGGGTGAGGCCTCATGTTCAATCCCCAGCACCCAGAAACAGCTAAGAGGATATGATGGGTCCTATGTAAATACAAGGTTGTTTTGTAAGGGGGCTTGAGCAGTAATGGATTTTGGGATTCTTGGGGATCTTAGAGCCAATCTCCCTTAGACACAGAGTGATAGCCAGGCCCCACTTCCTCCCTCCTTTACTGAGACAGGGCTTCTCTGTGTAACAATCCTAGCTGTCCTGGAACTCACAAAGATCCACCTGCCTCTGCCTCCTGAGTACAGGGATTAAAGGCGTGTGTCACCGCTCCCTGTACCACACCTGACTTTTACTGATACACACCCCAGTGGCAGGACAGGTGCTTCCTAGCTGAAAGACTTCCTCTGAGGGTGCGATGCCAAACTGTACAGTGTTAGTAACAAAGCACATGTGGCAAAGTACAAGTCTACAGAAACAAGGCAACTAACGACGAGCCCTCTGCCCCCACCAAACCAACCTTCACACCTCCCAATGTCTTTCTTTCTTTTCTTTTTTTACCTTTCAGAAAGCAGTATGACCAATCCAGACCTTTTAGGGTCCAAAAGCCGTGGTTTTCTGAAAGGTAAAAAAAAAAAAAAAGATGGGGGGGGGGAGGAGAGAGAGAGAGAGAGAGAGAGAGAGAGAGAGAGAGAGAGAGAGAGAGAAAGGGGATAAGGGGAGGGAGGAGAAAATAAAAGGGGAAGGAAAGAGACTAAGTCATTTCAGATTTTTATCCCACCCCCCAAATTAAAAAAAAGTTTGTCTGTGTTGTCTGTGTATGCCCCTGGCAGGCAGAAGGCCAGCTGGAGCTGGAGTTACAGGCAACCACACTTGGCTCCTCTGGAAGAGCAGCAAGCACTCTTAGTCACCCCAGCCCCCATTTCAGATTCCTCACTGTCTCACCCACCATGGCGACTGAAACCACGTTACAGTAGCACGAGATAGAAGCTGACTACACTCAGAGCCCAATCTAGATCTCCCTTTCTCTAAAATGGTTTTTAAAAACAGAAGGAAAACGGCACAGGATCCAAAGTTTGTGTGCTGAACATTATTCTTAGTTAAAACTGAGGCAGCATCACAGCCGCTGTCTGTCTGCCCTAGAAGTGAGCCTACAGCCAGGCGCACTCACCGCATGGGTGGGGTGCAAGACAGGCTCTAGTCTGGCTGATTCTCTATGGTTCTGTTAAACCACATTTGCTTACATCCATCCCCAAACTGATCGCCATGCCAGTGCTCACAGCACTAAACCAGCTGGTTTTAGTCAGGCTGCTGAGAGGCAGCACCGTGTGTGCTTCAGAGACAAGTTCAGGGCCCAGAGGCAAACCTTGCTACAGGTGAGAAATGGGGGAAGATGACGCGAGCTTAGAAGGTCTGCCAGCTAACCCTGAGTGTCAGTTTGACAGGCTTTAGGATCACCATGGATATAAACCTGCGGGAATGTGCTTCTAAGTGAGGGTGAGGTGGGAACACCCACTAGCCGCGGCTGCATTCCGCTGTGGCCGGGTGCTGACTGAATACAGGAAGGACCTGAGCAGCAGCACCTCAAGCACCTGGTGCCATGCATGCCCTGCCATGGGGGCGGCACCCTGGAGCTGGGAGCCAAAAGAAACTCTCCCTACTGTAAATTTCTTTGGTCAGGAATTTTGTCACTGGGTTGTCATATAGTGGGCAGGGACATTTCAAATGGATGGTTTACAGGTCAGCCTAAGGAACCCAAAAACTGTGTGGCAGAAACAAAGAGTAAGACAAAGAACAAACTATAAACCACAAGTGGACAAGCTCACAAAAGGGAGTGACCGTACATGAGCAAGAAAGCACACTGTGAGTGACTGTGAGCACACCAGCACACACCCAGCAGCTTGCTCACATGCTTCTGCCGCCCCCCAACACTGAGGACCGGGATGTAGCTCAGTTAAAGAGTCCTGCCTAGCATGCATGAGGTCCTGAGCTCAAGTCCTACCATACAAACCCAAGCATGGTGGCTCACACCTGTAATTCCAGCACTTGGGAGGCAGAGACAAGAGGGTGAGGCAGCCCTGGCTACTGAGACTCTGTGTGTAAGACATTCCCTACCAACCTCTAAATATTTTAGACAGCATTGGGTTAAAGAAAGGAAGGAAGGAGTTGTAATAAAATAAATAGTGTCATATATACCTTTAGCCCCAGAGTCAAGGACTGAAGGGCCTGTGAATTTAAGGCCAGTCTGGTATACATAGTAAGTTTAAGGTCAGCCAAGCCAGGGCCACACAGTAAAACCCTGTCTTTAAAAAGTAGAAAGAAAAGAAAAAGAAAAAAAGACCTAGAGCCAGTGGGTAGTCATCTGTGTCATCTATTCCAGAGAGATCAATCAGACACTTGAGGAAAGGCTGCTGGGTTGAGTCTGGGTCACTGGCAACTTGAAGAGCAGTCTATGGAGCGAGAACTCTGAGCTAGAGGGCCTTGCGTGCACGGCTGGGCGCATGAGCTCAGGATGTGAAGCTATTTTTGAGCAGTCTTGGCAAGATATCCAAGACATTAAAATTAACATAGCCGGTCCCAAAGTCATGAATACCAATCTCCTTCCACACAGTCCCTCAACAATGGCTAGTTATAAAAACTGGACAACAAAACTCCTGCCAGGAAATCTTTGCTATTACCAGTGGGTCTCTGTCAACATGATCTTGCTCTTCTCTATTTTCTTTCCTTGTCAATAAACTAAAATAGCTATAGTGGTGTCTCAGCTGACAGGCCTCTTTCACTAGATAAGCTATATGCAAAAACACACTACATAGAGCCACAGAATTCCCCTTCAGCTGTTGGTGAATCCAATACACCAGAGGGCTCTCAGGAGCATGCCTTAATAAGACCACCAGAGCCAAGTGAGTTCGCTACAAACCTATATTAAGAGCAGTGACTCAAGAGCCAACCTGCCAGGCTCAATCCTCAGTCTCATCCTTCTCTGGTTCTGTGACCTTGTACAAGTTATTTAATATCACTGTATCTGTTTCCTTTGTAAAACTTAGATAAGAATAGAACCCATCTCACAGAGCTGACCCGAGGTTTAAATAAGCTAGCACGTGTGAACCATGCCTACTACTCACTAACTACTATGTGCACGTCAACACTTTCAGATATACAGGTTTGCTTTGCTGCCTAGATTCTTTTGGTATTAAAGTGTAAAAATTTAGTAATGTAAAACAAAAGTGACATTATAGTCATGAATGTTGAGATATTAATGGTCCATGACATCTAAACTCATAGCTCTAATAAAAACGCAAAACCCAGGGGCTAGAGAGATGGCTCAACGGTTAAGGGCACTGACTGCTCTTCCAAAGGACCTGGGTTCAAGTCCCACCACCCACATGCAACTCACAACTGTCTGTAACTCCAAGATCCCACACTTTCACATAGGCATACATGCAGGCAAAACACCAATGCACATAAAGGGGGTGAGGGACAGGGGAAAAAGCACTTAGACTATAGGCAGCACTGCAGCCACTACTTAGCCCGATGCTGCCCTTAAGTATTCAATACAGTATTCTTTCTTTCTTTCTTTCCTTTTTTTTTTTTTTTTTTTTTTTTTTTTTTTTTTTTTTTTTTTGAGTAAGTCTCAATGTGTGTATCCCTGGGTGTCTTGGCACTCAAAGACCCTCCAGTTGCTGGGATGAAAGGCATGCACTCCATCTGGTTGTTTTCTATTCTATTCACTAGCCAAGAAATTACTGTCCTTTAAGTAAAAATAAATATTCTAATCATGTATAGTCTGCAAGACGTTAAGCTAAAAGTTATTCTAATGCTCTAAAAATAATTCTGCCACAATAGATAAAAGTGAAATGTTCTGCCTGCCAACCCCACAGCATGCAGCTACACTTACCCTGTACTCAAAGTCTGCGAACTCTCTACCCCCACGGCCGCCTCGGAATCCACCACGAAATCCTCGAGGGGCAGTGAAGGTCCCTCCTCGGCCACTACCACGTCCTCTGGCACCACGGAAGCCAAGGCCTCCTCTGCCTCGGTAGCCCCCACGGCCACGGTTTGGACGAAGCGGGATTCCAAACGTTTCAGCATTTAACCTTCTTTCTTCAGCCCAAGTTGGTCTCCTTTCTCTGTTACACGGGGTGGATGAACATTAGCATGTCAACTCAAAAAGGTGCACCTCCCAGGAAATCTATGCAGCCCCAATTCCCTATATTTTAATTGACTTCTCAAGATTAATTAAAACAAAACAAAACAAAACAAAAAAAACAAGGAAAAAACAACCATCTAAACCTTCCCAAGCTTTCATGGTGGGCAAGTTCTATACATTCTTGTAATATTTTTTCACATGTCACAGAGGCTAATTTCTTATAAATGCAATTGATAATTAAGACCCAGAGGATTTGTAATTGCTTCCACTGGACACATAGGAAAGCCCTGGCTTAGAGAAGCTTGGAGATGGGAGGGCCTAGACCTGACAGAACTGATCCAGCAAGTCCTGCACTGTTACCACAATGTCCAACCCAGCAGGCCTCAGGCCTCCTTATCCACGGAGACTGAAGCAACAGCCGCCACCAGGTGGCACCGAGCTGCAGCCAGGGCAGAGGCAACATGATACCGGACTTCTGCAGCTCTTAGCTCACTGTCCTGGCTTTCTTTTTGACAATGTGGACATTTTCTGGACCTTCCTTTATTATAATATGTCAGAGTGATTTTGTGAGTCAATTCTGAAGAATATTTTGCATTTGGGTCTGGTTTCATTTGAATTACAATGTAGGCAGGTAGCAGAAAGGTTTGTAAGTTACACGAACGGACCTAGTATCTAGCACAAGGCCTTGTCTGTGTTGGCAAGTGCTCCTTCACCCAGCTACCTCCTCAGTCTTTACTTCTTTTAAAGGAATAGAATTTAACACTTTTGGGCTGGTGAGGTGACTCAGAGAATAAAGGTGCTTGCCAGCAAGCACGACATCTAGGGCCCATCCCTTGAAAACCACATGGCAGGAGAACTATAAATTGTTCTCTGACCACATCTACTCTATGAATGTGTGTGTGCGCGCGCACACATACACACACACTTTTTAAACTTTCAATAGTAACTTCTTTTAGGAAAAGCAAACATCAATTGTGGAGGCTGGAGAGCGCGCTCAATGGTTAAGAGCACTAGCTACTCTTCCACAAGACCTAGGTTCAATCCCAAGCTCCCCCAGGGTGGCTCACAACCATCTCCAAGAGATCTGATGCCCTCTTCCGGCCTCGTGGGCACTGCATGCACACAGTGTACAGAGAGACACACACAGTCAGAACACCAATACAATATGCATAAAATAAAGATACATTTTATAAAAAAGCGGTACCTATTATCATCACAAGAAATATTGTCAAAGAAGGATTTAGTTTTGTCGTAATAGCAGTTGGGCCCGAGCGGATCTTCTTCCTCAGCGTTGCCTTCACTGTTCTGCGTGTCAACTCCGGAGTCTCCTTTATCGTCACCATTCACAGGCTTCTCCTGTTTCTCCAGTTTATCTTCTAATGAAAACACGGAAGTTAAGACTCTACACACTTAAGGTGCAAAATATCTTTAACTCACAGGTCAAATTAATTATTTTTTGAGTAGAATAAAAATTTACCTTTTAATTTAAGTTTATTGTGAAACTCTCTGTCGATTTCCTCCTTGTTAAATTGTGCATTTGCACTTTCAAAGTCAAAGTCTTTCTCAAATTTCATTGGACCATCTCGACGGATACCAAATCTTCCCCTGCCACCTCGATGACCGCCACGGCCTCGCCTTGGAGCAGAAGGGACACCTGGAACTACGTTAATAGCAAACACTGTGTATGTAGCCACTGTCTTAGAATAGCACTGTAGTCTACAATATAAATGTTTAAATATACGGTGTTTTATATAATTAAGAAGTGGGGGTGGGTTAGAGACGGTTCGATGATGAAGGATGCTGGCTGTTCCTGCAGAGAACTGGGTTTAATTCTTAGCACTCACATGGTGCCTCACGTTCAAACCTCTAGTTCCAGGGAGTGAGCGATGCCTTCTTCTGATCTGCAGGCGCCAGGCACACAGCACACGCGCTGTACATACACATACATTCAGGCAAAGCATGCATATACATTTTAAAAAAATATTAAAACACCAGAGGGGGAAAAAAAACCCAAAACCAAAAAACCAGAAATTGAGGTTAGGGAGAGGCTCAGTGGGTAAAGGGGTTGCTGCCAAGCCTGATACCCTGAATACAATCCCTGGGAACCACATGGTGGAGAGACCTGACCTCCACATCTGTGCTACACACATTGCCCCCCCCAACAAAAACTCCTACAAGCCGTCCTCTGACCTCTACAGGTGCACTGTAGCACACACATGCTGATAGATGATAGACAGACAGGCAGGCAGATGTCTGTGAGTTCGAGGCCAGCCTGGTCTACAAAGTAAGCCCAGGACCATCAAGGCTACACAGAGAAACCATGTCTGGAGAAACAAAAACAAAAACAATGAAAGAAAGAAAAGAAAGAAAAAGAAAAACAAAACAAAAGCAGGAAAAAAAGAGAAAGAATTAAGTTACTAAAAGTTAGTGTGTTTATGAAAAAAGGCCATAGAAAATTTTATGTAATTAATGTAATTTTTATCCAGTTATGTTTCTAAGGACTACAACAAACAGATGTATAACCGATAGGTTTGGGGGCCTTCTCCATTATATTAACATAGTCTCTAGAAGCTCGGTTCTTTCTGCGATATTCCCCAGGCCCAAAATGTTAGACCCTTTGTGGAAAGGGTAACAGGCAACAAACGTACAATAATAATGTAAGTGAACATTAACTAGCACAGACTGCAAGGTAGGAGATGTCTGTCTCACAACCCAGATTAAAAAACAGACCAGAGAAGCACCAGTCCTTACTGGTTTCAAGCACTTCCTGCTTTCACAGTTTCCCTCTAACGGCTCCACAAATTCAAGTCTTCTATACCAGCACCACAGGATTTCAACCATCTGAGATATGGTAGAACTGTACAAAGCTGCATAATTCATAGCAGCACCTTGGGCACCCAAATATCCAACACATGGGACTAAGAAAAAACAACCCCCAGCACTCAGGAGGCAGAGGCAGGTGGATCACTGTGAGTTCAAGGCCAGCCTTATCTACATAGTGAGTCTAGGACAGCCAAGGCTATAAAGAGATATCCTGTCTCGAAAAAACAAAAACAAAAAACCCAAACCAAACCAACCAACCAAAGACCAAAACCAACCTAGGCTGGAGAGAGATGGCTCAGCGCTTAAGAGCACTGACTGCTCTTCCAGAGGCCCTGAGTTCAACTCCCAGCAACCACATGGTGGCTCACAACCATCCATAATGTGATCTGATGACCTCTTCTGGTGTGCAGGTAGAGCACTGCATACATAATAAATAAATAAATACATCTTTAAAAGAAATTTAAAAAGAAAGAAAGAAAGAAAGAAAGAAAAAGAAAACCAACACAGAATGTGAAGCAGTACTTGGTGTGCATTTAACTTGAAAAAAAAAAAAGTACAAAACACAACACAGGATGAATTTAATGAAATACAAATTGAATAGTTATATGAACTATGTAACATAATGCTGACAAAAATCAGAAGTGACTACAGGGTAACAGGTTTGTGTTCATTGTTTGCTGAGGATGATGGTAAACTGTCTGAGTTTGAGAAAACCAAACATAAAATCACAGAGCAACTTATACAGACACTTACATCCAGATAAGCATGTCTTTTAACACATTCCATTTTATTATTAAAAGCAACTCAGGTACGTGCCAGGAAACATAGCATGATTGCTCTTAGAGCTGTGCATGAAGAATGCCTGTGTAAAGAGCAGGGAGAAACTGCAAGAGTTGCTGCTGGGTCAGTGGCCCTCGGTGGTGGCTGAGGGCTCTGAAGCTTTGGGTTATTTTTTGCTCTTGTGATACCGGCAGCCTTAGGCCTCCCGGATGCTGGGCAAGCATTCCACCATTTTATCTCCAACAAAGGTGGCAAGTTTGAAGGATATTGTTGAGATAAATTTACTTAATATTTCACATTATACTAGTAAGAGATTCACTGATTTTGTTTATGTGCATGCATGTGTCTGTGCCTGTGGAATCAGAAGAGGGTGCTGGATTCCCTGGAGCTGGGGGCATGAGCCTCCAGCTGTGGGGCTAGGAGCTCTGCAAGGGCAGCAAATACTCTTGACTGTGGAGGCATTTCTCCAGCCCCTTATATAATGTCTGCATGATAGAAATATGGCAATTATTCTGAGAAGAAATTTGCCTGTTTAAAATGTAACAACTACTCCACAGCACACAAAACAGCTAAAACAATAAGCAACTACTCAGGAGGTGAAGGAGGCGCAGGCCAACCTGGTCACACAGAGCACAGGAGAAACAAGAGTGTTTTTACATATTGAAGCTGGGCGGTGATGCCACTCATAATCCCAGCACTTGGGAGGCAGAGGCAGGTGGATCTCTGAGTTTGAGGCCAGCCTGGTCTACAAAGTGAGTCCAGGACAGGCAAGACTACACAGAGAAACCCTGTCTTGAGAAATCAAAAACAAAACCAAAAACCAAAAACCTGGGGCTGGAGAGATGGCTCAGAGGTTAAGAAGGCAGGCAGATTGCTGTGAGTTCAAGGCCAGTCTGATCTAGAGAGAGTCCAGGAAAGCTACACAGAGAAACTGTCTTGAAAAATGGGGAGAGAGAGAGAGAGGGAGAGAGAGAGAGAGAGAGAGAAAGAGAGAGAAGGGGGGGAGGGGGCGCCAGGCAAAAAGGGGCTGGAAAGACAGCTCAGGGGTTAAAAGCAGTTATTGCTCTTAAGTGATAACCCAGCATCGACACTGGGCAGCTTACAACTATCTGTAACTCGGGTTTCAGGGGCTCCAACAGGCACACGGTGCACGTATATGCACACAGGCAAAATTACTCCTGTGCCTAACTCCAGTCCCAAGTGATCTGACGTCGTCTTCTGACCTCTGTGGGCACCAGGTATGCACGTGGTAATCATACATACAAGCAGGCAGATACGTAGCACACATTAGAAGGGTGAGTGAGGATGACATCATATGCACATGCCCAGGCAAGCATGGGGGCCGGAGCTCTGAAGACAGGTAGGTCCCTGGGGCTCACTGACCAGCCAGCCCAGGGCAGTGAGAGACTCTTACCTCAAAACTAAGGTGGTGGAGAGCACTCAGCGAAGACACCTAATATTGTCTTCTGGCCTCCACCGCCACGTGCACATACATGCATTCTGTGCCATCATGCATACCTCCACAAGAACATGTATGTACACCCCAAACTCATAGACAACTGTGCACATCAAGTAGAGCCCTTTCCAGAAAATAGTAGTTCAGGGAAATTATACTAAATATGGATTTAAGAAAATGAAAAGAAAAGAAAAGCACATTGTGGTGCTACCGACCATGTCCAGCTTCACTCCCTGCAGTAGCACCTAACTACTGCACACTAGCGAAGCTAGAAAGCAGACATTGGCAGAGTCAATTAACCAAACTACAGATCCTCACGTCACTAACAGCTTCAGGCATGGATTTACATAAGGGCCAGCAACAGTCTGCTACATGTACAGACTTACAACAAATCCACTCCCGGTGTACAGTCTTTTGTAGTTCAGAACTCTCACCTTTCTTTCTTTTTTGTTTTTTTTTTTTGAGACAGGGTCTCTCTGTGTAGCCTTGGCTGTCCTAGACTCACTTTGTAGACCAGGCTGGGATTATAGGCGTGCACCACCATGCCCAGCCCCACCTTTCTTTTTTTTTACAGCAACTATGCATCTGAAATGTTTTCCCCCATTGAGATCCATAGCATAGCTTGCAGATGCAGGCAGTTGCTGACTCTGGTGGCACATGCCTTTTTAATCCTGGCACTTGGGAGGCAAAGTTCCAAGCCATCCAGAGCTACACAGTGAGGCCCCATTACAACCAACCAACAACAAAACCCTCAAATCAAACAAGCCCAAACCAACTAGATCCAGGTAACTTACCTACTGGCCTCTTGCTATCATTTCTGAGTTGTTCACTTTCTGGCCTTGGGACTTTGTGTACTTCAGCTACAGAAAGAGACGCAAAGTGACAAATCAGTTCAGAGTATGTAACCAAACACTTCCGTAACGCTAGAATGGGGGGATGACAGCACCTGCAATCCTCACAACACCCCCCACCACCTTGAGTCAAATGTGAAAGACTGAACACTATTAAGTTCAGCTTCAACCTGCTACGCATACACAGTAACGCTTGGTGAAATGAGGAGATGGAGAGTGACCAGTCAGTGCAGGAACAGAAGCAGCTCAGCTCTACCTCGCCTGTGCTCTTGGTTGTCTATTGCTTTCTGGCTGGTAGGTGGCAAAGGCCTGGCTGGTACAGGGCTCCTTCTCCCAACAGGTGCTGGAGCAGGTAAGTGGGCCGAGGCGGTCTGTACTGCTTGTTCCATGGTTGGACTTTTTCTCAAAGGGTCTAACTGAGGGCTTGATCGACCTAAAATGTAACCAAAAGATAATAAACTACCCTAACCTGGGATGTCAAAACCATCTAGACGTAAAAATAAGTCTAGAATTTTATCCTGCCGATTCAAATCCTCATTAGCATAAAACTGAATTATTTTTATTAGACAAGTGTTTAAGCCTGGTTATCTTTAGTGGGATGGTTATGAAGCCAATGAAAAACAAACAACAAAACTCTAAACCACCACCACCCACGCAGCCAGAACCCCACAGTAACACTACTGCCGTGATTTTATCCATTTTTTTATTTGGTATAGGAATATCAGCAAAGATTATCCTGGAGGCTTGTCACATGAAGGCTTTCCCACAGCTACGGCAGGATTACACTGGCATCTCCAGCTTTCTTTTTTTAAAGCAGACTCTCATACAGCCCAGGCTGGCCTTAAGCTGCGGATCCTCTTGCCTCCACCACCCACGAAGCTCTGCTACAAGAACGGCAAGAACAATAACGGGTGGCGCGCAGACCGACAGCTTTAGACGCCTCCGTGCTTGGGTAGTTAAAAGCCGGAATTGAAAACCAGCAAAAACAACCCCTTCTGTGAGTTCCAGCCCAGGCACACTCAGCACTGGCCACCTGACAGCTCTTGTCAAGTCTCTGCTTATCCTGAGTTTGACTTACTAAGTCCCATTTTTCCTTCAGCGAGGTCAGAATGACATTAAATATTCTATTCATGCCTTTTGTTCCTGTAATGTTTACTCTAAATTTCTAAAGATATTCTCCAATTCTATGATACTGTACCCAAAAGAGAATTTTGCTTAAAAATTACCTTCATTTTATTAAGGTATGCTACTGACTGCATCTATGCCAGCTCAGTCACCTGGAGAAGGGGGAACGCTGACTGCTCTCTGGCTGTGGGGTACACAGAACCCCAGGGACAATTCCCCGGCTATCCCAAGTATATATAACAGTGTCTATACATTACCAGACATGAGTGGCAGTTACTTTACTGCACACAAAAGGTACTGTTTTCTCATTCTCTGTGGCTGGAACATCTTGGCTCATGAGAAACGCTGGATAGTGGTTATAAGGAAGTGCTAAGCGTGTGGGACACAGGGCAGGCTAAGCTGCTCGGGCTGGCACTCAACATCTAGATTCAACGGTCCTTCTGCCTCTGCAGCACAGACCACAGGCATACGTCATCGTGCACAGTTTGCAAAGAGTCAAGTTTGTTTTCCTTTTTCTTCCCTTTAAATCTCGCAAGCAGCCTGAAGTGTTAAGATTGAGAAAAGCCTGTTGCTACAGTTCATTATATAATATTCTACCAAATGACTTTCCAAATTTTAAAAAAGGTTATTTATTTATTATGTATATAAGTACACTGTCTTCATGCACACAAGAGGGCACCAGATGGTATTACAGATGGTTGTGAGCCACCATGTGGTTGCTGGGAATTGAACTCAGGACCTCTGGAAGAGCAGCCTGGGTTCTTAACCTCTGAGCTATCTCTCCAGCCCCTGACCTTCCAAATTCATAGCTTCTTTTACCATTGCTTTTCTGAGAAGAAAGCCTGTGACTCTGAAGTAGTATAGAAGTAAACACAATGGGCACACAGAGTGAGTTACTGGCTCACTGGCTGCATATTAAATTGCCTTTTACTAGCAACTTACTGATCGTGGTGTTAACTCTGCTATAAAGAAATAATTTCAGTTAAATTAAAACAGTCACTTTGAGTGACGATCACAGTTTTTGTTGTTTTTCGACACAGGGTTTCTCTGTGTAGCCTTGGCTGTCCTGGACTTGCTTTGTAGACCAGCCTGGCCTCAAACTCACAGCGATCTGCCTGTTTCTGCCTCCCTACGTGCTAGGATTAAGGACGTGTACCACCACACCCAGCATTTGTTTTTCAAGACAGGGTTTCTCTGTTTAACAGAGCCCTGGCTGTCCTGGACTCTCTTTGTAGACCAGGCTGGCCTCACATGTAGATCTGCCTCCCTCTGCCTCCTGAGTGCTAAGATTAAAGGTGTGCGCCACCACGCTTGGCTCTCATTTTTCTTTCTTTTTTTTTTTTTTTTCTGAGACAGGGTTTCTCTGTGTAGCCTTGGCCATCTTGGACTCACTTTGTAGACCAACCTGGCCTCAAACTCATAACCATCCACATGCCTCTGCCTCCCTGAGTGTTGGGATTAAAGGCATGAGCCACCATGCCTTTTTTATTTTTTATTTTTGAGACAGGGTTTTTTTGTGTAGCCCTGGCTGTCCTGGAACTCACTGTGTATACCAGGCTGCCCTCATATTTGGAGTTCCACCTGGGATATTCTTACCATAAAGTTAAAAAGAAAATCTAATGCGTATTGTAGGAAATTTAGTATTGAGTTAATTTATGTTTTTGAAACAGTGTCTTACTGTGTAGCCTGGCCTGGCTTGGCCTGGCATTTACAGATCCACAAGCCTCTGCAATCAAAGGTGTGCACCACCACTCCCCGGCAACGGTTACATTTCTTAAAAAATATCTTAATACATAATTTCTATTTCTCATTATTGAGAGCTTTTTCTTTTATCTCTATTATAATATGTGGACTGTTTTTGTTTTGTTTTAAATGTTGGTAGTACTCGTCTGCATGTACACCTATATGCTAGAAGACGGTAACAGATCCCTTTAAATAGATGGTCATGAGCTACCATGTGGTTGCTGGGAATTGAACTCAAGACCTCTGGAAGAACAGCCAGTGTTCTTTCTTTTTTTCCCCCATATTTTATATATATATTTTTTTGGGGGGGGGGGTGCTTTTGAGACAGGGTTTTCTCTGTGTAGTCATGGCTGTCCTAGACTCACTTTATAAACCAGGATGGACTTGAACTCACAGCAATCCCCCTGCCTCTGCCTCCCCAGTGCTGGGATCAAAGGGCTGTACTACCACACCTGGCCGTCTATCAGCTTTTGCAGCCTCTTTTCTTTAAAACTAGACCATCTGTGACATAGTTGTGTAAAACCCTCTGGGAGGGGCCGGTAGTGTAGCCCAGTGGTAGATTGCAACACCACACCCAGCCGTACATTTATACTATTACACAGATATATAATAAACTACCTACAGCGAGAAGAACCATGATACAGTCAGGAATTATGTAACTGTTATGTTCTTAGTGTTTTGGCTATTTGTATTTGACAGCCTTGAAGAAAACATCTTTCCTATCTTGGTGCATCTAAAATTCTGAATGTAAACCAGTATCTAGTATATCTCATCATTATCAACTTAAAACATCTATCTAGACCTAAAAACATCTTAACCCCTAGACAACTAAGCTTAATTGTAAAACTAAACTATCTGGTCTTCAACCCCATCAGAGCCTTGAGATGGAATAAAGTTGATTGCCTGAGTGTGCCCGGAGTGCAGGTTAGCAGCTTCCCAAATGAGAAGACGACAGGATAGTGCGCTACCTGAATAGTCACCCAAAACTCTGCATAATGTTGGAGCATCAGCTTCAGCCTTCTGTCAATATATCTGACAGATGTATTTGTGAGGCAGGAACTATTGAGGACTTGCTTACCCTGTCTTGGCAAGAGTTTGGCCATCAACTTTGCCTGCATCCAAGGCTTGCCCTTTTAAAGGCAGAATTCTGTCTGTGGTAGAAAGAGGACATTTTGCCCAGTGGCACGTTTGCTGCATTTGAAGCCATCTCCATGAGGAGGTTCTTTGATGCTCTTCATCCTCTTTGAATATTTTTATTATTTTAAAGATTCACTGACAATGAGACAGGTTAACTCCTGGCAACATCCAGTCAGTGTTCTTAACAGCTGGGGCATCTCACCAGCCTGTGGACTGTTTTAAGAGAGCTATTGACTAAGATTTTCTAGTATGCTAAGAGTGTTTTGCCTGTATGTTGTACTACATGTGTGCAGTGCCCTCAGACGCCAGAAGAGGGCACGAGATACCCTTAGAAATGAAGTTATAGATGGTTGTGAGGCACCATGGGGGTGTTGGGACTGAACCTAAATCTTCTGCAAGAGGAACAGGTGTTTTTTCTGTTTTTTTGTTTGTTTGTTTGGTTTTTTGAGGCTGGGTTTCTCTGTGTAGCCGTGGCTGTTCTGAATTCACTTTGTAGACCAGGCTGGCCTTGAATTCACAGAAATTCGCCTGCCTCTGCCTCCCCATGCTGGGATAAAAAGTGTGCGCTGCCACCACCTGATGTTTTTAAGCGAGTAATAGTAAACAAGTATTTATGATATTAGTAAGAATACTTCTTTAGTAATATTAAATCTGATGTTGGCTATTGATTAAGAAAGCTACCATGTACTAAGTATGTTCTATTGAAGATACTATGCCAACAGCAGTGCACAGATTGAAAGAAATAGTATTCTTTTTGTTTTAAAGACAGAATGTAGTGGTTTGAATAGTTATGGCCCCCATAGACTCATGTTTGAATACTTGGCCATAGGGAGTGGCACTCTTAGGGGGTGTGGCCTTATTGGAGAAGATGCTGCACTGTAGGAGCTGGCTTTGAGGTCTTACATGCTTAAGCCTCACCCAGTGTGGCACAAAGTCTCCTGCTGCCTGCAGATTAAAATGGAGAATTCCAGCACCGTGCCTACTTGCATACCCCCATGTCTCCCATCATGACAATCATGGACTCAACCCCTGAAACTATAAGCTACACCCAATTAAGTGTTTTCCTTTATAAAGGGTGCTGTGGTCACAGTGCTTCTTCACGGCAACAGAGACCCACCTAAGACACAGGGATTCATTACGGAGCCCTGGCTGTCCTGGAACTCACAGAGATCTGCCTGCTTCTGCCTCCAGACTGCCAGGATTTGGTTTTTTGTTTTTGTTTGTTTTTTCAAAACAGGGTTTCTTTATGTAGCACGGGCCGTCCTGGACTTACTTTGTAGACCTGGCTGGCCTCAAACTCACAGAGACCCTCCTGCCTCTGCCTCCCTGACTGCTGGAATTACAGCCGTGTGCCACTGTGCCAGGCTCAGACTGCCAGGATTGAAAGCTTACGCTACCATACTCAGCAAAAATTGTATTTTTTTTACAGAAAATCTGGTGATCACAAGGAAAAGTTCCATTTTATAATTCAGAAAATTATGGCTTAATTTTTCAGTAAAGAGAGAGCTTTAACATAAAATATAGAAAAACAACAAAGATACATTTATATTAGCCTAGAAAAGTCTAAAAAATCAAATAATAAAATGTAAATATTGTCATTTATGGGAAGATAATTATTTTCTTTATGTTTCTATTTCCAAGTCACTTACAGAAAATGTTTAAAACTTAACACACACACATATATAAACTTTCCTTTTTTCCCCCCTAAATTTTTATTTTTAATTGTTTCTATGTGGGGATATGTGTTACAGGATGTTTCATCCCATTGTGAACCCTGAGATCGTGAACTATAAAACAAACAAACAAACAAACAAACAAACAAACAAACAAACCAGGCCAGGGGCTGGGCATGGTGGCGCATGTCTTTAATCCCACCACTTGGGAGACAGAGGCAGGTGGATCACTGTGAGTTTGAGGCCAGCCTGGTCTACAAAGCCTGTCCAGGACAGCCAAGGCTACACAGAGAGACCCTGTCTCGAAAAACAACAAACAAAAAATCCTGTTTCTTGTTTGGTGTGGCTGAGCCCTAAAACAAATCTTTAATCCAAGAACTTTCTGTTTGTTGTAAACAGGTATTAAGGTGTGGTCCAGCCAGCCCTAGAAAACATCTTTAGTCAAAGACCTTTCTATGCACAGGATTTAATAAAATTAACCCTAGGTCAAGAGGCGGAGCAAGAAAGCAGTTAACAGGATTAAAAAATAGGAGGGACTTTGAGTTGAAGGCTATTTAAGACAGCTGGATTAGAGGAGGCTTTTGGGCTTTGAGCTAGCAAGGTTTCATTGGTAAAATCAAACAGCTGGGAGGGATTTTCTTTCTTTATAACAAGAGGCGTGTTTTAGTGCCCATGGAACCAGAGACTATCGGCTTAGATCCTGCTGGAGCCTGAATCATGAGCAATTCTGAGCTGACCCTCGTGGGCGCTAGAAACCCAACTCAGGTCCAATTCAGGACTAATTGAGTCCTTTTAGCTGGAGCCACCTCTCCAGCATGAGTGGCACTAGCTACAGTTACTTTAAGGAGCAACACAAATCATACAGGACTATCCTTATTAGCACTGGCTCCATCTTGATACTCATCAGCTCTGCCCTGCGACTGCTCCTCCTCTTCAGTACTGAATGTAAAGCAGCGACCCCATCACACTGACTCTAGCAACGGACACAGCAGAGACGGGATTGTGTGATTAAAGATTATGATATTATCAGGTAGAACAGCGCTCAAGCTTATTAAAATGTTGGTTGCTAGGCTCCAGGGCTTCTAATAGTTCATATCTCAATTATGACCTGCATTTTCAGAAGCACAGATGGTTCTTTTGTGGTCACACAGACAGAGCTCTACATCTTATGGGGCCTTAGGTAACATTCAGCAGCATGTATATCAATACTTTATTTCTTTGGATGCGTCATTAAATTAACCTAGTATAATTCAACCTTCAGTGAATGTGAATAATCCAATAAACTTTGTAAACAAATGTCAAACAGAGAATGCTCATCATTTCAATGTGTAAAAAGTCAAAATAAATAGTAGAAGCCATTCAGCAAAACATTTATTGCAATATAGTAACTAGGAAATAAAAATCCCAAACCAGCACATACCTGTAAATGGCAGCACTCAGAAGGCTGAGGCAGGAATATACTGAGTTGGATGGACACTAGCCTAAGATAAGCAGTGAAACCCATATCTCAGAAACAAAACTGACAGGGCTAAACACCAACAATGCATGCTGTTTATAAACCTCTAGAGCAAGGCAAAAACTGCTACAGAAGTTCAGAACGCAAGTACTAGACAGACAAAACAGCTTACCTTGGGCTAGCTGTGGTTTTACAGATCTTGTCTCCTGTGTGAAAGCAGACCCAACCGCACTGCTCTGGGATAAAGTACCACTATTCGATGCTTCTGTTCCAAAGGATGTCAAGGAGCTCCCAGCTGGAAAAGATTTTTAAAAGACCAGCGTTTTTACTGATTGTCTTGCTATCTACCCCGTACTTAATCCTGAAAACTATATAAAACAATTTGGGAAATCTATAGCAATGTAGGATTTAAAAGGGGGTGGGGGAGGGAAGACACGACTATATAGTCAAACAAATTCTGTCTGAACACGTTAGCACTGTCCTAGGAACTTTCAAAAATAGGGACACAATCAAACAGTGAATAGCAGAAACAATACAGTAAGCACTGATATTAATTTCAATTACTTTTCTTTTCTTTTCTTTCTTTTTTTTAAAGACAGGGTTTCTTTGTGTAGCCCTGGCTGTCTTGGACTTGCTTTGTAGAGCAGGTTGGTCTCGAACTCACAGAGATCTGCCTGCCTCTGCCTCCTTGTGCGTTGCACCTCTGCGCCCGGCAACATGTTTTTGTTTTAATCCCAGATATGGGATACCGACTACAGCAGCAGGCTGTTTGCCTAGGCGGGCTGGGGAACTGGGAGGAGCAGAGGGCCATACAGGGCGAAAATGTTAAGAGAAACAACCTGTGTTGAGAAAAAAGATTACTATTGAGCAAACAGATGCTGGAGGAACAGCCAGGGTCACAAGATAATCACCACCAGTTTTCCCAGAAGCCACAAAAACCCTTAGATATCAAAATGCTTGGTTGTAAATTCTTAAAGAAATATCAATGTGAAAAGAACTGTGAGCAGGCCACTAAAAGCCTCAGAGCTCAAAATGGCTGTTCCGTTCACTCTGAGAAATACGATACTTTCTGCAGAGAAGCTATTTCGGGGAGCACTGGGTTCTCAGTGAGAATGCCTAGGCTACTTGGGGTTTGTAGGCCCTGTGGTAAAGGATGTCATTGAACTAGTGAATCCAAGTTCAAGAGTAAGACCTCTTGCTGTTAGGAAGCAGCTTTGGAGTTAACAGGTTATAGAAAAAACAAACAAAAAACCCAAAACTTGACCACTGATTTGAAAAATGTTTCGTTGATAATCTTCTATTAAAAAAGCAAGCTTTAACCCCAGCACTGGAGAGACAGAGGCAGGTGGATCTCTGTGAGTTCAGGGCTAGCCTGGTTTACAGAGTGAGTCCAGGACAGCTAGCTCTGTTACACAGAGAAGCTCACAACCATCTATACTGGGATCTGATAGCCTATTCTCGTGTGCAAGTGTGCATGCAGTCAGAGCACTCACATAAAGTAAATAAATCGTTAAAAAAATATGTATATATACATACATACACACGTTTCTTAATTTTTATTTTATATGCATTGGTGTTTTGCCCGCATGTTTGTTTTGTGAGGTGTCAGATCTTCGAGTTACAGGCAATTGTGAGCTGCCATGTGGTTGCTGGGAACTGAACTCAGGTCCTCTGGAAGAACAGTGGTGCTCTTAACCACTGAGCCACCTCTCCAGTCCCCAGATACACACTTAGACTCAGTTATATTATATCATGTTTTTGTTTTTCCCAGGTGTGGAATATGAGGCTGCTTCAGATTGTCCACAGCAGCAGACTATTTGCCTCCTGTGGGCTTTGAGAGGGGTGTGGGCGTGATCTTTGCCAGCTGCACATAGTTCAATTCTGGGGACTCTGAGAGGAATAAATGCCAAGCGCCCAGAGGGGGGCTGGGCTCTGGAAGAAAGAAGGCAGTGACTGCTCCCCTTGCTGCTCCTGGCTGCTGCTGTGAGTTGACCTTTTGAAGAACAGCCAGCGCTCTTAACCTCTGAGCCATCTCTCCAGCCCTTGTAGTGAGCATTTTTACAGCTCCTGCTTGGGTTCCAAGGGGAACATAAGCTACTGGGGGTGTACGCCCACTGGGGTGCTAATTCACTAGCAGCAAACTGTACCTTCTGCTTTTCTCATCCCTGCCCCTTGACGCAATTCTGCTACTGATTCATGTCCGTAACCTTCTCTAACCAATCTATTATCATTACTATTATTAGTGACAATGTCTTGCTATGTATGTATGCCAGACTAGCCTCAAATTCAATGTCTTTGTGATTCAGCTTTCCAGGTACTGGAAATAAGTCTGAACCACAACTGCCTCCCAAATCATTTTTTAAATTTTATTTATTTATGGGGCTGGAGAGATGGCTCAGCGGTTAAGAGCACTGGCTACTCTTCCGAAGGCCGTGAGTTCAATTCTCAGCACCCACATGGTGGCTCATAACCGCCTATAATGAGATCTGGTGCTCGCTTCTGGCTGGCAGGCCCACATGCAGGCAGGATGTTGTATACATAAGAAATAAAATAAATCTTTTTAAAATTTATTTATTTATTTATTATGTATATAGTGCTCTGTCTGCATGTACCCCAGTAATTCAAGCTCTAAATATTCTATCTTTGTAAATCTTAAAATTGGGTGGTACAGACCTCAAACTTCAATTCTGAAAAAGACTAATGGGACTTTGACTTGAAGCTTGAATCTGGGAATTAATTCAGGAGAGAGTGTCACCTGAAATGCTTTGACTCTCAGTCCACACACATAGATTAGCTGTGTATGCAGGGCTTTGGTCTCAGCAGTTCTGTGGTTCTCTCTGTCGAGCAGGATTGCCTCAGCCTCAGCCTTCATTACACTCTGGGTCACAAAGCTTTGTTACTAGTTGTCTCAGCGCCCTGGACTCTGCCCACTACACAACAATATAGCCCTATTTTCTTTTTTTTTTTTCTTTTTTTTTTTTTTTTTTTTTTTCGAGACAGGGTTTCTCTGTGTAGCCTTGGCTGTCCTGGACTCGCTTTGTAGACCAGGCTGGCCTCGAACTCACAGCGATCCACCTGCCTCTGCCTCCCGAGTTATAGCCCTATTTTCAAAAGTCAAAAACGGACTCCTGACCCTTCATTATCAAATGTCCCCTGAAGAATACGGGCAATCTGGCCCATCTCTAGGGAGAAAAGCCACCACAGACGTTCTAAAGCATCTTCCATTCCTGGCTATGTGGGCTCCCTTCTTGGCACTCTAACTGTAAGTGGGGTTGTGTTCATATTTCAACACCCTATTCAGACCAGGTGCCAGCGAATGTGTTCTGCAGGTGCTCTTTACGGGCTCTTTTTGATCTGTTACTGACCAACTAGTTTGCACCATTTCAAATTGTCTATTCATTTAAATTATCTTTATTAATTCCAAATTTTTTTTGGTGTGGTTTGAAAAAATACCATACAGGGCTGGAGAGGTGGCTCAAAGGTTAAGAGCACTGACTGCTCTTCCAGAGGTCCTGAGTTCAATTCCCAGCAACCACATGGTGGCTCACAACCATCTACAATCCAGTCTGATACCCTCTTCTGTCCTGCAGGTATATATGCAGGCAGAGCACTGTATACACAAAAAATAAAAAAATAAAAAATAAAAGGAAAGAAAAGACACTATACATAATTTAATATAACTTGTCTGTGGCCCTGACAGGAGCAACAACTTCTGTTTGCAGAGAATCAACATTCTGCTACTGTTGTGTCTCCAGAAGCCAACACACATTTAGGATTGCATTTCTTTATTATGTTTTGATATTTGAGACAGGGTCTCACTGTGTAGTTCCGGCTGACCTGGAACTCATGTATGTAGAGCATGCTGGACTTGATCTCAGAACCCCACCTGCCTCTACCTCCCAGGTGTTAGGACTGAAGGTGTGCACCACCACGTGCAGCCGTTATTTAGGACTGTTAGGGAATTCTAACTAACTGACCACTGTATCAACATGAAGACTCTGGCCGCAGCTGTGGCCTTTAATTTATGGGCTTTGTTATTACTATATATGACAGTTGTTTTTCATTGTCATGGTGGCCTTTTTCTATTCTTAGTAATTAAAAAACATGGTTAGGGAACCTTTGTATTTGTGGTTTTTGTTTTGTTTTAAGATGGGGCTTCTCTGTGTAACTCTGACTGTCCTGTAATTAGCTTTATAGATCAGGTCGGCTTTGAAGTTCAAAATCTGCCCACGGGGATTAAAGGTGTGTGCCTGGCTTGTGTTGGTTTTTTGGTGTTATGAGACAAGGTTTTTCTGTGTAGCCTTGGCTGTCCTGGACAGGCTTTGTAGCCCAGGCTAGCCTCAAACTCACAGAGATCTGCCTGCCTCTGCCTCCTGAGTGCTGGGATTAAAGTGTGTGCCACCTCAATGGCTTTGTTTTTGTTTTTTTTAAAATATGCATGTGTGTGTGTGTACATGCATATGATGCACGTGTACATATGTATGTAAGTGTGTATCAGGGCCAGAGGTCAACATCTCGGGTGTGGTCTTTAGTTGTACCTCACTTTCTTGAAGACAGGGTCTGTCACTGAATCTGGAGCTCGCCAATTCGCCTAGACTGGCTGGCCAGCAGGCTCCAGGGATTCATGCACATCTGCCCCTGGCTGCTCTACCCTCTCAATGCTGGGCTTGGCTTTTATGTAAGTAATGGGGATCTGAACTCAGGTTCTTACTGGCTAAGCCAATCTCCAGCCCTGAGCATTTGTGCTTCCTGTAGTCAATTCCAAACTCTTACTCAGTTGTGTTGAACTGCTGATCTTCTCCACTATTTCTAGAAGCTCTCATTACAGGAAGAAATGAAATACTGTAACCTAGTGGAATCAATGGCAAATAACATTATTATGAAGGAATAATAATGCTATAGATATTTCCAAGTTTAAGACTAGTTGATGGCAGTTAATATATTTATAGTAGTTGGATAATTACTGAACAATGCTTATTCGGTAGAAATTATTCTTTAAAGCAACGTGGTGGTAGTGCACTCCTTTAATCCCAGGACTGCAGAGGAAGAGGCAGGTAGGGATCTCTGTGAGTTCAAAGCCAGCCTGGTCTACAGAGTTATTTCAGGACAACCTGGCTACACACAGAGAAACCCTGTCTCGAAAAACTAAATAGAAAGAAATTATTCTTTAAATTATTTCCTAGGCTAGCCATATGTAGTAAGACATTCTTCCTCAATGTTGGACAGCAGCAAGCTGAAGCGTTACCACGTGCCGTGCAGCCAGGCAACCACTTTTTTCTTTAAAAAGACACTTCAGATTTCCACGCCCTATTATGTCTACAAAGGCCACCTGTTTCAGTCACGAGATCCTGCCCTTCGTAAGAAGTGGGTTTTGGGCTAGACTGTGGACTACTGTGTTCTCTGAACTAACATGTTGGATGGTTTAGGCGGGCTAGATGCCTATTTGCTTGCTTCTTTACTCAGTGTATAGGCATGTATGCCTGACAGTATGTACAGACATTTGTATAAAAACCCTAGCAGACCAAAAGAGTGTTGAATTGCCTGAGCTAGAGTTGCAGATAGTTGTGAGCCACTATCTTGAGTGCTGGGTGTCGAACCTGGGTCTTGTGCAAGAGCAGTAAGTACTCGTAACTGCTGAGCCATCTCTCCAGCTCCTTAGATGCATTTTGACACACTACCACATATGTTAAAGAGTATACGCTGTTTGTTTGTTTGTTTGTTTGAGACAGGGTCCCATATATTTTAGGCTAGCAACGTGCTACGACCTTGATCCTTCTGCTTCCGTTTCCCAAGTGGTAGGATTATAGACATGCCACCCAGTTTACAACATAAGTACTTATAATCATAAAACAAAGATTAAATAATATTTCTAAAAGTTTTGGCAAGTTTTCTATACCTTTGTGGTCAAGAAATTGAGACATTAAAAAAATGAAAAATGAAAAATATCACCACATACCAACACCAACGGCACCAAATTGCTGCCCAACTAATGTACTGGGACTGAACTGACTGTACGCTGGCATCCTGCCAAAAGGTCCATAGGAACCCACTGACTGGAATGAGGAAGATGATGAACCTAGTGAAGACTGAAAGAAAACCACAGGTTATTCTTCTAAATTTTAAGTAACATGCATATAAGGAAGACTCAGATTTTTTTAAAAAGCTAAGTTTAACTATTAGACAAAAAAGCAATTACAATGACTTACGGTATACACTTAATATTACAACAGTTAACAAGCTTACTTCAGTATTTGTGTGCGAGCTTACATGTGGGTGGTAGGAATTGAACTCCAGATCTTTGCAAGAGCAGTCAGTGTTCTTAACCACTGAGCTAATGCTCCGCCCCCAACATCTACTTGTACCAGTCACATGTAACGCTATTTACAAATACCTTTTCTATGATAAGTTCATCTTCTTAGTTTAGCTTTTTAACCGATTTAGGATATAAATAGTGATTTCAGTTTCTAAAGCAACTGCTTATAGAAAAACTACTTTCTGGGCATACAGGTACATGCCTTTAATCCCAGCACTTAGGAGGCAGAGGCAGGTAGATCTCTGGGAGTTTGAGGTTACCTGGACTATATAGTGAATTTCAGGACAACCAAAGATACATAACAGAGAGACCTAGTCTCAAAAACATTTACAGTTATTCAGTAACAACAGGTAATAGTCTGGTATCAACATTAAAAAGAACTCTCATTTACAATTTTCCTTTATTTAATTTTATTTTTTGGTGGTTTTTCAAGACAGGGTCTCTCTGTAGCCTTGGCTGTCCTGGACTCACTTTGTAGACCAGGCTGGCCTCGAACTCACAGCGATCCACCTGCCTCTGCCTCCCAAGTGCTGGGATTAAAGGTGTGCGCCACCACGGCCGCACTCCTTTAAATAGTTTTACACCCACTCATTTGCTCCGTGTATATTGTTTATGCATTCGTGCGCAGGTGAGAGGACAACCGTTCAGTTCTGAGGCCTGAGCTCGGGTCACCAGGCTTGCTTCTAAGTCCTTTCCCCTATTCAGGTCCTTGCTTCTATCACTTGGGCTCACTGCTGAATTCACAGAAAGGGATGAGAAACAAACATCCTAAAGTTGTTTATGTTTTTCAAGATTTATTCAATTTATTTAGTGTATGAGAACTCTATCTACACATACACCTGCAGGCCAGAAGAGGGCACCAGATCTCATTACTGATGGTTGTGAGCCACCATGTGGTTGCTGGGAATTGAACTTAGGACCTCTGGGAGAGCAGACAGTGTTTTTACCCACTGAGCCATCTCTCCAGCCCCCACAATGCTTGTGTTTTAAGATCGCTAGATTAAGTCAAGAATATTTTATAGTAAACTGTAATGTGATGGCTTATGTAGTCAACTTAGTTGTAATGAGATATCCTTAGGACATCATTATTTTGGGCATATCTGTGAATGACTAAGGGAGAAAACTGCTGAATGTAGGTGCCACCAATAGGCTCCAAATCCAGATGGAACAAAAGAGAATAAAATAGGGGTTCCCTCCTCCACTGACATGCTTTTCCTGCTTCTTGGCCATCATGAGGAGAGCAGCCTCAGCCATAGAGTCCTGTCACCAGCCAGTGTGCCTCCTCTCCTCCTCTCAGATCTCAAACAACAGATCTAACAAAGTGGACTAAAGGTTCTGAAACTGTAAGCCAAGAAAAAAACCTTTCCTTGTATAGCCTTGGCTGTCCTTGGCTTTGTAGACCAGTCTTGAACTCAGAGATCCGCCTGACTCTGCCTCCAGAGCGCTGGGACTAAAGGCGTGTGCCACCACACCCTGCTGATCTTAATTTTTTAAATGAAACATTTACTGTGTGTGTGGGTTCTCTGGTGTGCATATAAAGGACCTGAGGATACCTTGTTTCTCCTAGGGACTGAACTCAGGCTTGGCACCAAGCACCTTCACTTAGTAAGCTATCTTGCTAGTTCAGACCTTCCCTTCTGCCCTCTGCTGATAAGGGTACACGCAAGTATTTGATACACATGGTTGCATGAGTGAACACTTAGGGTTGGAAGAAGTCACTCAGTACCATTCTGATTTATGTTTACGTTTTTCTATTTCCACAAAGTACCTGGTAACTGAATGATGTATGTAGAAGACAATAAACAAGGGACCAGCAGCGCTGGTATGGGGAGTACACTTGTCTCTTCTTTCTCAACCTAAAAGACCTGTGCTTTCTGAAGGCTACTTCAGACTTTGTTGTGGATCTCTGTCAGTTTGTGGCCAGCCTGGTCTACAAAGCAAGTCCAAGGTTACACAGGAAACACTGTCTCAAACAAACAAAACAAAAAAATTCACTTGGTGCTGGAGATGTGGCTCAGCAGTTAAGAGCACCAGAGGTCCTGAGTTCACTTCCCAGCAACCACATGGTGGCTCACAGTCATCTATAATGAGACCTGGTGCCCTCTTCTAGTGTGCAGGTATACATGCAGGCAGAACACTGTATATGTAAGAAATAAATCTTAAAAGAAAAAAAGTCTTATGTAGTTAACTTTCAATAAATGTTAGCCATTATAACAATGTTAGTAGTGTTGAAACTAGAAAATAGGGTAAAACTTATTTAAATTCTTCAGCTATTTATTTTATCAGTTTCAATTTATTAATTTATTTTGGTTTCTATAGACAGAGTTTCTCTGTTTAATAAAGCCCTGGCTGTGCTGGACTTGCTTTTGTAGACCAGGCTGGCCTCAGAGACTTGCCTCTGTCTCCGAGTGCTGAGATTAAAGGCATGCACCACCACACCTGGGCCATCAGTTTCAATTTATGATGCCAAAAGAAACCTTTTGAAGAACATTATCCAAGTAAATTTTACGTATCCAAGTAACTTCTAACTAGGAAGCCACATGGCTGTTTGGGAAAGGCAAAAGCCAAGGCTAATGAAGTGTAACTGTGCCTCTCAAAGGCAGTTTGTTCTCAGTTACCTGAACAATAGCTGGGTCCTGAGGCAAAGAGCACTGTGGTTTTGGTGGCTCACAGACAGTGAGGTCCTTGATATCACTCCCCCGGAATATAATATATTCAAAGACTTCATCTCGAGGTGGTATTGGACGATCTGTTGGTCTGTCTTCTGTACCGAAGGATCGAACTGGTAAGAAAATAGAGGACATGAGACATATGCTCGCTGCTCACAATATTTAGGCAGGATCTAAGGATTTTGTTATAAACACCAAGCACCACTTACCAAGTATCAGTTCTCAAATACCATTCACAAGAAAGCATTTATTACTATATAGCTATTTATTTCATGTATACAAATGCTCTATGGCATGAATGCCCGCAGGCCAGAAGAGGGCATCAGATCCCATTATAGATGGTTATGCGCCACCCACCACATGGTTACTGGGAATTGAACTCAGAACCTTGGGAAGAAGAGCTAGTGCTCTTAACCTCGAGCTCTCTCCAGCCCCTAGTCAAACACTTTTAAAAGAGGAAAATAAGACACATTTTGCTCAGAGTGATTCCACTTAGAAGTCCAGTGTCATGAGACTGTGTTCTCACAATTTTGCTTCTATATTTGGTGGGTGGTTGTGGTAAGGTGTGAAAACGTCTTTTTTCTTTTTCTTTCTTTTTTTTTGAGACAAGGATGTGTAGCCTTGGCCATCCTGGACTCACTTTGTAGACCAGGCTGGCCTCAAACTCACAGCAATCCACCTGCCTCTACCTCCGGAGTGCCAGGATTAACGGTGTGCGCCACCACGCCTAGCTCCCCTCAAGTCTCTTCCACTGGTTTCATGCTTTCTATCTTAAGAGACTACCGAGAATGTTAGCACTCACGTGACATTCTAAATAGGAAAGCTGGACCGATTACATACTACTCATGGCAAGGGTGCACGAGAGGAGGCCAGAGATGGATCAGCAGTTAATTTTTCATAAAACTGATCCACAGTTAGATTGAGAATAAATGCTATTTCAGTTCAATGTCTTATTTCCCAATTCTAAAAATATCTACTATGGATGAGGAAGTTTCAGGAAAGACACTGGCATCATCAATAGGTCTACAGAACACCCTTCCCTAAAATGTAAAATGAAAGTCAGTGGGCTGGAGAGATGGCCCAGTGGTTAAGAGCACTGTCTACTCTTCCAGAGGTCCTGAGTTCAATTCCCAGCAACCACATGGTGGCTCACAACCATCTATAATGAGATCTGGTGCCCTCTTCTGGCCTGCAGGTGTACATGGAGGCAGAACACTGTATGTATAATAATAAACAAATAAATCTTAAAAAAAAAAAAAAAAAAGAAAGTCAAAGGGAAGATAAAAACAAACAGAAATGAAAACTAAACCAAACACTGCCCTCAACAAAGTAAAAAAACCAAAAAACAAAATAAACCCCTAAAACAAGCACTGGCTTGCATTTATAACCCTAGCATTTAGGAGGCTGAGGTAGAAAGGACTGTCCATAAGTTCCAGGTTGGTCAGGATTACAGAGAGAGCGCCTGCCTCAAAAGACTAAAAAACCAAATCACACCCAACACCTAAACAACCAGGCACAGTGTATGCTTAGGGGGGAGCAGTCTTAGATACACAGGGAAGGAGATCTACACTTGGACAAACTGAAAGACCAAAGGTAGAATGCTCAGGTACATCCTCTGCCCACTCCTCCTCACTAACAAACCCAAATGGGCAGATGGAGGCTGAGCTACAGGTATGGTAAAGGAAACCAACACAGAAGGCTTTCTCCCCTACCCACCTGTTCATGGCCAGAAGATATGCTGGCAGGCAGGAACCATGGTGTGTGTCCTCCCGACAATGTAAATAAATAAAGGCAAAAAAGTTTATATTTTGACCTTTACAAAAATACTTACATCCGGGTGTAGAAGTGCACACCTTTAATCCCAGTACTCGGGAGGCAGAGGCAGAGGCAGGTGGATTGATGTTGAGTTTGAGACCAGCCTGGTCTACAAAGTGAGTCTAAGTCAGCCAAGGCTACACAGAGAAAAACCCTGTCTCGAAAAACAAAACAAAAACTGCATTATTTTAAACTATGTCTGTTTGTATGTGTTTAGGTGTAAGTATGTGCATATGAATACAAATGCCCACGGGAGGAGAGCAGAAGTCATCAGGTGTCCTGGAGATGGAGCTACAAGCCACCTGATATGGAGTACAGACAACAAACTTGGGTCCTCTCCAGAAGCAGTACTTGCCTTTTTTTTCCTTTTAAACTCTTTTTAAACCTTTATTTTATGTGCATTGGTGTTTTCCCCACATGTATGCCTACGTGAGAGGGTCAGCTCTTGAAGTTACAAACAGTTGTGAGCTGCCATGTGAGTGCTGGGATTTGAACTCAGGTCCTTGGTCAGCTGAGCCATCTCTCCAGGCCCCGCAGTACTTGCTTTTAACCACGGGGTATCTTTCCAGTTCCTACTTTGGCCTTTCCACATGGAAGGATGAAGAATAGAAAGCAGAACAAAGAAAATCACAGCTAAAATCAATCTCAATTCATCACCACCACAATGGATAATATCTCAGGTCTCGGATAGCATCCTGTTGTTAGCTTGCCCTCAAATAGAGTGGGTGTATCAGAGGCCCTTCTGCAAAATCAGAGAGCTCAATTAGGCCTCCTTTCAACCTGTATCCAGGTGAATTAACAGTGAGTTACACAACCAAAAACAAAGCAACAACAACAAAACCCCAAACCTCTTTCCTTGTTTATGAAGGCAACGCACACTGAAGCAATGTGAGGGAAAAAAGAATGTAGCAGAGCTGATTCTGTTAACACACGCTTCCAAGGACCTGCCAGTTAAGAGAGACCCCAAAACATTTCTGCAGAGCACAGGATGGGCAAAGGAAAACTGAGATAAGCACATCGGAGGATAAAAATATCCTTAATGCTGTCTCCACCCAGGACACTGAGGCCAGTGGGGTTGCAGTGAGACCATGCCCCAAAAAGCACCCCGTCCTCATTCTACTGCCTTCTAAATAAACACATGCCAAGATTTGAAGCATACATTTTCCAACCGGGCAAAATTGTTCCGAAAAAGTACTTTTCATGTGACCAATAGGTTGCTAATATGCTATGCACAAAGACTCTACTGTCTGGTACCAGACAGAAAGATAAAGCTTAAGAAGAACAAAATTAGATGTAAGTGTACATTTCCTCTTCTCCACCCTCTTAAAACAGGGCAGTTGGCCAGGCAGTGATGGTTCACACCTTTAATCCCAGTACTTTGGAGGCAGAGGCAGGTGGATCTCTGTGAGTTCCAGGCCAGCCTGGTCTACAAATCCTAGGAAAGCCAAGGGTACACAGAGAAAGCCTGTCTTGAAAAACCAAAACAAACCAGGGCAGCTGATCTCACCAGCAGTTTCCCCCTTTAGACAATCAGGCTTTACAAAATCCTGCTGGTATCAACTAAGTGAGCCCCGTGAGTCACACTGCTGGTGATCACTTATGGCTCTCTATAGCCTACCAGGAAGCGGTTAACTTGCCGTTCAGATGATAAAGGAAGCCGATGTGGCTACGGGAGCCACGAGCCATGGGCAAGCTGGAACTTGAGCCTTACATTCAGCTGTGGACTTCCCTTATGTATGAGGATGAATCAGAATTAACAGGGCTTGACAACCTATCAGAAGGAAACCAAGGAAAGCTGTGGGCTTAAAACAACTTAACAGAGAGCACTAACTACCGCGGCTTGTTCTTTTCCACCCCCACCCTGGGAATAAACAGGTGCTCCATCCACATGTGCTAACTTAACTGCTCTACACAAAGACTGCACTGTAGGTGGCTAGTCCTCTCATAAAGAATGACAAGAATGAGGAAAGTGAAGATTAAAGGAAATCACATGAAGATCAAAGAGCTGCTTTGACTGTAAAACATCTGAACTGAGATTCCAAAATGATTCTGAGTTACATGGGTAGGGTGAACTCCCTGGAGCAGAGATGTGAGAATGTTATGAATTGAAAACATGGATAAACAAAGTAAGGAACTCAGGAGAGGCAGATGGAGTTCTTTGAGTTCAAGGATAAACTGAATTATGCAGTTGAGTTCCTAGCCAAGTCAGAACTACATAGAGGAAAAACATTTAAAACTGAAGTATGTGGATAGCAGAAATCTACAACAGAAAGGAACAACCAAAAGAGAAACAATTTCCTGGGCTAAAGAAAGGCTGGCTTCCTTGGAGCAACACAGACACGCAGTACACAGAAACAAAAACCAGAGCGGTGCCAAACTTCTTCTTCTGTAAAAAAGCAAATGCAAAAAAACCTATGAAACAATGTTTTAAAAGTATACGGGGCAGGTGGGTACCTAGGATGGCTAACTTATGTGAGGCCCTAAATCCTATTCTTAGCACTGGGGAAGGAGGTGGGACAAGGAACCAAGACAGCTGGTAAGGCAAATTACTACTACACATGTAGAAATAGTAAGACAGGCAGACATATACCTCTGAGTCCACAAAAACTTTCTCTCCCTCCTTTTTGGGAAATTTCCAGCTAAACAAATTCATGTGACTCATAAAATAAATGTTGCCTATAAATTAATACAGCTAATAAAACATTTTAAGGGACTCTAAGAATGTAAGCAATGTAATGAAAACATGCATCTATACTAACCAACTATGTAAACGTGAGAAAAAGGCACTAGGCATATAGAAGACAGGTCTCACTCATCTGTGTATTGGAAAACTACCAAAATCCATAAACTCTCTTCCTGAATGTTATAAACACATGACAAGATTAATTTATAACTTCAGGGGACCAAGGATTCCGTGAAATCCAATCACGGCTCCATGTTAAGAATCTACCAGATGCTGGGCATGGTGGCGTACACCTTTAATCCCAGCACTCTGGAAGCAGAGGCAGGTGGATTGCTGTGAGTTCAAGGCTAACCTGGTCTATACAGAGAGTCCAGGACAGCCAAGGCTAAACAGAGAAACCCTGTCTCAAAACCTACCAACCAAACAACCAAACAACCAAATATAATGTGGCCAGGCATGGTGGCCCACGTCTTTAATCCCAGCACCCGAGAGGCAGAGGCAGGTGGATCACTGTGAGTTGGAGGTCAGCCTGGTTTACAAAGCGAGTGCAGGACAGCCAAGGCTGTTTTTTAAAAACCCAAAAAACAAAAACAAAACAGAACCCAAAAAAGCAAAGAGACCGGGGACTACAGATCAGTGGTAGAGCTCAAGGCCGCAGCTTGATTGGGGCTCTGTAAGGGAACACAAAGCCAAAAGCAAAGAGAACGGGTATGACCTGCCACACACACAGAGCCGAGGTTGGTGGGACTGCTGCAAAGCCAGACTCTGGTTCTGCTTCCTATTCTACCAGGACAGGAGGAGTCACAGCCGTGCACTACTGCCACCGCGGGGACGTCTGCCATGTCGCCTTTTCCTGGACTGTAAGCTGACAAGCCTGTCTAAAGAAAGAAGAAATAAAGAAAAGAGGTAATGGCTGCATGGCTCTCACTGCCTTGGACACTTTACCAACTGAACCGCCTGAGACTCTTTCCTTCTGCACTTTAAATGGGAGAATTTTATAGCATGTAAACTATATACAATAAGGCTGTTTTAAAAAAGAGAAGAGAAAAATTATAGTTGCTGAATAGCACTTATACAATTTGTCGCAGTAAACACCTGTAATCTCAGCAGTCAGGAAGAAGCTGGTCAAGGCAGCTTCAAGGAAGGCTAGCCTGGCCTGCTGAGTTCCAGCCAGTCCTTAGTTAAAATTAAAAAACAAAAGACAAGATACTCATTAATTCCTATTAACCAAATGCATAACTTAGTAGGAGAGGAAGACACTGAGCATGGCTGCCTCCGCATCCAGTGTGTCTATCTTCATTACATTCCAAATGCTCTCACTGTGCTTGGTTTCTCTGGAACCAGTTTTACTATTATTTTATTCTCTCCAGAGAACAAGTAAGTAGCCAGTCATAAATAAGGGCAGCAGGGGATGACATGACCAGAGAGATGGCTCAGAGGTTAAGAGCACTGTTTGCTCTTCCCAAGGTCCTGAGTTCAATTCCCAGCAACCACATGGTGGCTCACAACCAGCTATAATGAGATCTGGTGCCCTCTTCTGGCCTGCAGGGGTACATGCAGACACACATTGTATACATAATAAATCTTAAGGAAAAAAAAAAAAGGAGGAGGGACTTGCTGGTCTGAGCACTGTAAACAAACTCTGAGCTTGCCCTTTAGTTTGCAGCTCTATACACAGCCTCAGTGACTTCACAATATTCTAGCTTCCTTTGTCCAGTGCCAATGCCAGTTCTGAGCTTTTGGGGACCTAGTGGTACAGAGCAGGTTATTTCTTGGCTTTACCTACCACATACTTAGCTCACAAGTCTTAGTCTTCTAAGAATTTGTTCTTTAAACTCATTTACTTGCTGTTTGGCCTCCAAAATTATTATTATTTTTGTTTTGTTTTTCTAGATGGTGTTTCTCTGTGTAGCCTTGGCTGTCCTAGACTCTCTTTGTAGACCAGGCTGGCCTCGAACTCACAGCGATCCACCCGCCTCTGCCTCCCAAGCGCTGGGATTAAAGGCATGCGCCACCATGCCCTGCTCAAAATTTTGTTAAGATTATCTCTTTTCCAAATCTACTCAGTCTTTTGTGGATTTATGCCTTTTTTTAAAAGTCCACCTTGTGCATTAAAAAAGAAAGAAAGAAGAGGCTCCTTGAACTCACGGAATTCTGCTTGCTTCTGCACCACGCCTGGCCTAATTTTGACTTTGTAAATTGCTTTCAGTTGGCATTCTTTCTTGTGGTTGATATCCACCCCACCCCTAGCCCCTCACCAGGGTTTCCCTGTGTAGCCTTGGCTGTCCTGGAGTTGCTTTGTAGAGCAGGCTGGCCTTGAACTCAGAGATCTGCCTGCCTCTGCCTCCTGAGCGCTAGGATTACAGGTGTGCACTACTGCCCCTGGCTGGTACTGTATTTTAATCTCCCAAATGACACAACCAAAGAAAACAGAAGTGCAGTTAGAGAAGAAAACAATACTGAGAGCAGAAATGATCAAAGTGCCCAAGTAGAAGGGCGGAGGTACAGTTTAGCTTGTGCTTACTGACTGGCAGGCCTGTGGTGTGGGCATACGCATGTGCCACACACTGCATGACGTCAGAGGACAACCTGCAGGAGCCGGCTCTCTCCTTCCACGATGAGGGCCCCAGGTTATAGGTATTTGAGTCAGTTATCACATAAGGCTTTCCAGCAAGTGTCTCTAAGCACGGACCCAGCTTGCTGGCTCTACTGTTTATTTTTAAGCTAACACATACGAACACAGAAATTGTACATATCGTGCAGTACTATGCAATGTTTATTACATGGATCCTAACTGTGTGATGTTTGAGTCAGGTTAAACATAGCTATCTCCTCACCTTTGTTTATCACTAAACTTCCAAAAGCCTTGCTTCTAGTCTTTTTGAAATTTATAGCACATTACCGTTATCCACTGTGCTCTGCCTACTACTCTTCTGAGTCAAAAAGGCACCAAGTTAACAGGCAGAAGGTAAAAGTGGGGTACAAACGTTGCAGGAACACAGGGGCCTCATAGCGAAGACTAGAGGATGGAAACAGAGCGTGGGTCCTGGGAAGAGGCTGAGACTGTGGAGGCCAGTGGGCCCAAGTACAGGCAGCGTGAAGGTGGCTAGTAATGAGGCCGCGGCTTCTGCACGCTCACAGGGTAGGTGGAGGGTCCGCGATGCAGGGGTGTGGAGCAGGAGGGCACACTCTCACTGTAATGACCGACATGGGATTTAAACAGGATAAGAGTGAAATGATGAGGGAGAATGGGCCCACATTGAAAGGAGTTTTAGGCACTAAGCACTTAAACGTGCTTTGCCACTTCATTAAACCCCAGCTCTAAGCTAATTACCTTTATGGAACACTTCAAGTAATTACCAGGATAGGTAAAAGGCAAGCATTACATCCCCATGGAAAAGATAAATATGCTAAAACCCTTGCCACAGTCAAGGAGAATTCTGTACTCCAATCAACCTGTTGGGTCACATGTTCTTCCAGAAACACAGAAAACTAGAATAAGCTGACTAAGTCACACTTTACACAAAATATGTTAATATGATGTTTTTGGTTTGGTTTTTGTTTTTTTGAGACAGGGTTGCTCTGTGTAGCCTTGGCTGTCCTTGAACTCACAGCAATCCTCCTGCCTCTGCCTCCTGAGTGCTGGGATTAAAGGCGTATGCCACCACGCTTATAATGATGTTTTAAACAGCTGAAGTATTACTTTACAGCAGTATGAGAGAAAATAAGGAAAAACTGTTTCTGTAGAGAATTAAATTCAGGTTAAACTACGTACTTACTGCTGCTATTATTGCAGCACTGAGCTACATACAGCCGTGTTGTGACCCTGAGCCAATAAGGTTTATTTCCTGTCACTTCTACCCTCTATTCCTTTCTCCTGCTGTACAGTGCTTTCAGTATTATGCCGTCAGTCACGGCTCGTATTTTCCATTTGCAAGACAAATATCACCTGTGTTAAGACTTCGTATTTCTGTAGCTTGTGTAGCAGCAACAACAAAAATGCTCTGAAGCCTTAGACCAGGCAACCTCACTAAATAGGGCAAACAAAAGAAATCTGGGCTTTAAATTTCATGAGATCTTTGCTGTTCGAAATAGTAATTTTGTGAGTTATTAGAGTTAGATTTTTCCCATCATGCAAGTTGCCCCAGGCATGGTGATGCATACCTTTAATGTCAGCTCCCAGGAGGCACCCTGGTCTATTTAGTGAGTACAGGACAGCCAGACTTCATAGGAAGGCCTAGTATAAAACAAACAAACAAACAAACAACAAAAAAAAAAAACCAAAGAAGTTCCTCACAAGAACTTCCACTGCTCTCCTGCTCGCTCCACTGGGACACTGGCTTATGACTATGTGGCCAGCGAACATGGAGGACAGGACTCAGCAGATGATGGAAGACTCTGTTAACTTTACCACTTTTTTATCTGACACAGATTCGTTGAGGTTTAAGGGCAACTCATTTAAAGCTACTGACTTGCCATTCTTTTTCTATCTTTTCCCTCTGCAGTGCCGACCTGACTGATTTCCCAGAGACAGCTAACTAAACAGCACACAATTTTTTCATTTATATGATTTTCCCTTGTCATTCATTAAATGCATTAATCCATATGTGAAGTGTAAACAAACTGGAACTATTCCATAAATTATTTGTGCCTATCTCTTATTTTAAAATTTTATTCAATATCCTGACCTGAATCTTCTAAGTGAAAACTTAAGTTAAAGTAAAAGTTTGTCTCTCGGCCGGGAGTGGTGGTGCATGCCTTTAACCTCAGCACTTGGGAGGCAGAGGCAGATGGATTGCTGTGAGTTAGAGGCCATTACAAAGTGAGTCCAGGACAGCCAAGGCTACACAGAGAAACCATGCCTTGAAAAACCAAAAAGTTTACCTTCTAATGTCTATTTTGTTATAAAACTTCCTCTTTTACATACCCACTCATGGAAATTCCCCAATACTCCCATTTAGGAGATCATGTTTTAAATTTATTTTAAAAACTTTTTATGTGTATGGATGCTCTGCCTGGATGTGTGTGTGTGTATTATGTGTACCACACACATGCAGGCCTTTGCAAGACAGAAGAGGGAGTCAGAGCCCCAGAAACTGCAGTTACAAATGGTTGTGAACTGCCATGTGAATGCCCAGGTCCTCTGGCAAAACAGCCAGTGCTCCTCACCACCAAACCATCTCTCCTCCCCAGATGTTTTAATTTCTAAGAATTAACACAGGACTACAAACTGGAGGAGCTGTTGAAACCCCCATGATCCTGATTATCCTCAAACATACTTAAAAGGCAGCTGCCAGTGTTATTTCAGACTGCCCCGTAAGACTTCCCTGCATTTACCTAGGCTGTTAGGATCAAAGGCCATCAAGCGTATCTGGGCTTCACCTTCTGGAAGGGAGTTAATTTATGAAAATCTCTAGCAAAATACAACAGAAACCAACCATTACCAGTACACTCCATCAGGCTTTCACTTTCTTACTATTGTGGGCCAATACAAAATACAACTTATTATCCACACTGGAACATTAAAAGAAAAATGCTGTCAATAATGACACTAAAACAAGCATAAACGATGACCTGCTACTAGGCAAAGTCACAGGCATGGTCACCCTAAGTCTTCTATATCACACCAAATGCCAACTAGACAAAAGTTCAAAAGAATTATACAGTTTCAGATATATTAGGCTATATGTCAAAGCCATGTAAATGATAAAAATTATAATGTGACCCATAAAAGCCAAGTGAATCCTTACTAACGTTAAAGATCTAAACATTTGTTACCATACACAAAACCAGCTTTAGATGCATTATAGACCTAAATGCGAAAAAGCAAAATAAAAATGCATTTTAAAAAGACAAAGTATTTCCACAGCATTGGATTAAGAAAAAGCACATTAACATGGATAAATAAGAAGAAAAGAAACAACAGCCACTAGCCCTGAAAGAATGCCTAATAAACATGACTAAATTAAAATATAACTAAATTAAAATGAAGAACTATCTACAATAAGAAACCACTGCCCAGGAAGATTTATAATTAGAACTCAAACTCCAGAAAATGATGTGGGAATATAAGTGATACATTTCAAAGGCACTTAAGGAGAGATGAACACCAAGAGGCTTAGCTCTGGAGAGACCTTCAAAACTCATTAGCAGCCAGAGAAAGAGACTAAAACCACATTCAAGGGGCTGAAGATGGCCACAACCGCCTGTAATCCAGCTCCGGGGCTCCATGCCTCTGGGCTGCATGGGCACCTGCACTAAGGGGCACAAACCTTCCTCCACATAGTAACAAAAATAAATAAAAACCACACTGAACTACCCACCCACCAGATTGGCAAATATGTGGCAACCAGTGCTAGTACAGCTGTTGGTGAGACATAAGCAACAACTCCAATTCTTACTGAATAAATACTAGAAAGCACCTACTAGAGAAAACTACGTTGCATTACTTAGTAAAGACACACACTCCCTATGCTCCTGCAACTCAAATTCTAAGTATGTAAAATGATTTCAACACATCAGTGAAGTCAAACACTAATTTTCTTAAAAGCATTATTCTGAATAGCCCCCAACTGCAAACAAGCTAACTGTTAACTGTCAAACAGCCAAACTTATGGGAAGGTTAAAAGCAAAACAAAACAAAAACAAACAAAACCCCCACAGCCCCCCCCCCACTCTATCTACATTAAGTTCAAACCACTGTGCTCATAACGGCTGAGCCATTTCTCCAGCTCTTTAGTAACTTTAGAAAGTTATCTGGGGGCTGGGGAAGCGGCTCAGGGTTTAGAGCAAGAGCTGTTCTTCCAGTGCTCACTACCACTTGCACCTCCAGTCCCAGGAGATCTGATGCCCGGGTCTGGTCTCCATCGGCACCAGGCATGCCTGTGATGCACAGACATACATGCAAACAAAACACATAAAATTCATAAAAGGTTCAAAGAATTAAATTTGTGTGCATGTGGAAGCCAGAGGCTAGTCTGCTGGAGTTGGCGCTCACTCCCACCACACAGGTCCTGGGACTGAACTCATGCTGGCAGGCCTGGTGGCAGGCACCTTAGAGGCTTCACTGTCTTCCTAGCCACCAATTTCTCATTTTGAAAATTGAAGTGTTAGGTCCTGGACATTAAGGGAAAATCATACATCCAGTATAGGGATTAAATAACAATGTTATAAATATACATTAAATGATCAGAATTTATCACAAACTAGTAAGATGCCCAGCATTTTATTCTAATAAAGTATTTTGTTTAAGAGACACATTTTGGTGCACACCTTATCCCAGCACTTGGGAGGCAGAGGCAGGTGGACTGATGTGAGTTCAAGGCCAGCCTGGTCTACACAGTGAGTCCAGGACAGCCAAGCCTACACAGAGAAACCCTGTCTTTAAAAAAAAAAAAAAAAAGACATTTAAAAAAGAACTTTGGGTTATCATTTTTTAAGGTTAAAGTATAAAAGGTTAGATTTGCAATTAAGAAATATTAATACATTCAAAATCTTAAAAAATGGGCTGTGGGGGTTGGGGATTTAGCTCAGTGGTAGAGCGCTTGCCTAGCAAGCGCAAGGCCCTGGGTTCGGTCCTCAGCTCTGGGAAAAAAAAAAAAAGGGCTGTGATGGCTCAAGTCTGTAATCCTGAAGACGGAAGCAGTAGGACTTGACTTTTAAGACCAGAGTAGGGCACACACGGTGAGAACCCCACCTCAGAAACCCAAATGGCTGGGCATGGGGGCTTATACCTGTAGTGCCAGTACTTGGAGGGCAGGGGCAAAAGGATCATTGATAATTTAATACCAGTCTACATAGTTCACGGACTGCCTGAGTTACAGCCTGAGAGACTGCCTCAAGCAAACCAAGCGACCAACTGACCAACCCAGAAGAAACAGGAAGAAACCATGGTTCACAGCTGCCTGGTAACTCCAGCACACGCATTCACATGCACTTATCACCTCACAGACCACACAAATACACATAAATAAAAATGAAAGTATTTGTAAAAAGTTACTAAGCCTGGCTTATGCCTTATACTCCCAACACCTACGTGGTGGCTAGACCTAGGTGGTGGCTAGAGGACTAGGAGTTCACAGTTTGAAGCCAGCCCAAGCCACATGAGACTATGAAAATAAACAAAAACAATCCCCAAGCCTCTACAAGACCACTTTAATGAGAAATACTGTTTTCAACCAGTGTGAAGAGCACTTGGTGAGAGCACCAAGAACTTTAGAGTGCTCCCCCCGCCCCTTAATAAAGTCATTAAAGCCGGGTGTGGTGACTCACAGCTTTAATCCCAGGACTGGGAAACACAGGCAGGTGTATCTCTTTGAGTTCAAGGCCGGCCTGGTCTACAAAGTGAGTCCAGGACAGCCAGGGCTGTTATACAGACACCATGTCTCAAAAACCAAACAATAAATAAGAGAAACAAAGTCATTAAAACTAACACTATGAAGTAAAATCTCCATTGGTAAGAAACAGATTAAAAAGCAAGCAAAACTCTCTTTTGTTTTTGAGGCAGGGTCTCACTCTGTAGTTTTGTTGGTCTGGAACTCTCCTAAATAGACTGGCCTGGCCTGTGCCACCATGCCCAGCTTCACACCATCTATGTTTAATTACTAAGGAGAATCACACATCCTTAAGTATAGGGAATAACTAAAAAGATGAAAGCAGGTTCTTTAACAGGCAATGCGGTACAATACTCCTCCATGAAGCAAAGAGAGAGTTATGGGGTATTCCTTGGCCTTTTTTTTTTCTTTCTCATTTTTGAAGGTTTTACGAATACTGGGCAGATCCTGAATGCCAGATCTCCAGTGTTCATCTCCCTAGTGGAATTACAGGCATGCACCATCCACATCCAGTTTTTCTCTTTGGGACAGGACCTAGGGTTTTATGCATAATAAATAAGCATGCTATCGATTGATATACCTGTATTTAGCTGCTTTTTTAAGATAACCTAGCTTAAGTGAAGTTCCCTAGTTCAAGAAGCCTTTGGAAATCTGGGACTAGCAGGGAGTGCTACAGCACTAGGCTTCATACTGGTCTTTAAAAAGTAGACTCCTTAGTGTGGTGGCGCACACCTTTAATCCCTGCACTTGGGAGACAGAGGCTGGTGGATGAGGCCAGCCTGGTCTACAAAGAGAGTCCAGGACAGCCAAGGCCACACAGAGAAACCCTGTCTCGAAAAACCAAAAGTAGACTCCTTAACTTTTTGACTCAAAGATAATTTTTTTTTTAATGTAAATTGCCAACACTTACATAAGCACCAGCACAATGCAGCTGCGGAAAACATCCTACTCTTTCATAGTGCACCTTTTTTTTTAAGCTTTGTTTTTGCAGGAATGAGGAGGGAACCCAGGTCTTCCACTTGCTAAGCAAGAGCTCTTCCAAGCAGGCCACACCCTAATCCCTATCAGATAGTGTTCAATAACCTAAAGATACTTTCTTACCCAGGTCAATTTATCCCCAAACCGAGACATTAAAACTTGTTTGGTACCGAGAAACGACTCTTTCATTAAGCTAACGATTGAGATTTAGAATCTTCCTATCCCTGGGTCTCTTTTGCTAGGCGTAGGCAGTTCTTAACAATTCCACCAGGTGTCAAAAAACTGTCAGAACAGTTTTAAAAACAAAAAAACAAAAACCTGTTGTAAGACATCATCTAAGCTCAGAAGCTCAAGTTTCTTTTTTTTTTTTCTCTCCCTTTTTTCTTTTCCTGCTTTCCTGGCAGAGCAAAGCACGTGTGAACGGAAACAAAACCTAGACACGGACTGTATGGACGCTCAGGACTGTGGGGTAGGTAGGGGTAAGTCTCGCCGTGGAACACAAGGACAGCGAAGCTGGTCAGCGCCCGGTAATACTCGATCTCAATTGTGCCCAAGAATCCTGGATCATCAAATCTGAACTTTCCTTTCTACCAGGGTTCCAGAGAAAGAGGCCCGTGGGGGGGGGGGGGGGGAGGCAGCGAGCACGCCTATTAAACGCGCACCCTTTTAGAACTGCACAAAAACTCCGGCTTTAACGGGTTAACAAATCGCAGAGGAGACCCAACGGGAATGCGCTCGGCCCCGAGACGGGACGGGACGGACGCCCTTTTCCGGGATCATCACAAGTCTGCGGCGCAAAACCCAAAGTTTACTTTTAGGAGTGTTCACACTCGAGGAAACCGTCGCGATCGAGCGAGGTGGAGAACGCCGAGGAAAATGGGTGCCGGGGAGTCGACACATCCGCCTTCAACTCAAGGTAGGCGGTAAAATTCTCCCGACTCCCTCGGGCTTTGTTCGGTGGGTTCAGAAGACAGAACGGCCGAATCTCGCTCGGTCTTGGAAGACACACGAGCCCTTGGGTGTGTGTGTGTGTGTGTGTGTTCTCTCCCCGGCTGTTTCCCGGGACTTCAGAACCGCCCCGCCCAGGGCGCCGCGCACTCGTTCCCGGAGTTACCCGGATGGAAGGCGCGGGGCTTCGGGGGAAGGAAGAAGATCCGGGGAGCCCCGGAGGAAGGAGGCCGCGGCCCGGGCCTCGTCGCTCGGGAGCGGCTTCCCCCAAACCCCAAGAACCGGGGAGAGAGAGCGAGAGAGAGAGCGAGGAGAGCGCGGAGGAGGCCGCGGGGCGCCCGGCCCCGCGCTCCCCAAACCCCGAGGCCCGCCCCGCCGTACCTTTGGCGAGGGCTACCGTGGAGTTCTCGGTGTCGATGGTGTAGAGGATGCCCTCGTAGCGGATCTCCGCCTTGGAGATGAGGCTGATCTTGCTGCCGATGTAAGGGGTGCCCCCGCTCATGGCGCCGCCGCCGTCGCCCGCCGCTCTCGCACTCAGGCCGATCCCGCGCCGCGCTCGCCGCTCCCACACGTCCGCCCGCTCGCTCCGTCGGCGCCTCACAGCAGCAGCCGCCTCAGAACCAACATGGCGGCTGCGCCGACTCCGCTACCCCTTTTTTTTTTTTTTTCTTCCTTCCCCTCCCTCCCGCCCCGCCAACCCTCCCCCGCCCGCAACCAAACCTCCCGCCCTCAAACCGCGGCGCGGCGGCGGCGGCGGCGGCGGCGGCGGCAGCGGCAGCGGCAGCAGCGGCGGCGGCGGCGGCACGCGCGGGGCATGCTGGGAGGGCGAGGCCGCGCGCTCTCTCGCGAGACTCGGCGAGCGGAGGACGGTCCGGAGTCCCCGTAAGGGAGGCTGCTAAGCTGTCCTGCGCTCCGGCGGCGGCTCGGAGAGACGGAAGTTTTCCGCGGCACCTAGACGCCGTATGGAGACTGGACGAGCTGCCGTCCCGCTTGGCGATGCTGACAGGCGGGCTGTACTTTTATCACGAGCCCAGTGTCTTGCTGGTTTCCGCGGGTCACGGGGCTCTCTCACCGTCATATGCCCGAGCAGACGTCTTTGCCCAAGGAGTTTCACACCCCAAGGGCTGCTGCTCCAGGAGGCGCTGGGTCTCTGTCCCCAAAACTCTTTTCCTTCCTGTGAGTCCAGCCTTTTTCAAACAGTTTGATCTGGGCTCCTCCTAGCTTTCCAGATGCTCCTGGCCACTAAGTATGCAAGAAACCCCAGCCCCAAGTGTTTCTCTGCAGCTTTAATCACTTAGGTCAATTCCAGTTTCTTTTTTTGTTTGTTTGGTTGGTTGGTTTTTTGTTTTGTTTTTGAGACAGGGTTTCTCTGTGTAGCCTTGGCTGTCCTGGACTCACTTTGTAGACCAGTCTGGCCTCGAACTCACAGTGATTCGCCTGCTCTTGGCTCCCGAGTGCTGGGATTAAAGGTGTGCACCACCATGCCCGGCTTTTTTTTTTAGTAATTAATTAATTATTTAAAATTGAGACTTCTGTAGCCTTGGCTGTGCTGGAACTTGCCCTGTAGACCAGGCTGGCCTCGAACTCACAGCCTCTGCCTCCCCAGTGCTGGGATAAAAGGCGTACGCCACCACGGCCCGGCTGAAGTCCAGTTTCTTAACAACGATCATCTCTCCAAGCGATCATCATCGGCATCTTAAATCTTTTGTGTCCAGAGCTGCAGTAGTACCTTGTTCTCTGAGGTAACTAGGGACCCAAACCCTGGATTGACTTTCCCTTCACCCACACATCTGTTCTAACTTTAAATCTGGTCTGTTCAATCTGGATCATCTCCATCCGTACACCTCTGCAAGAAGCCTCAATTACTCTGGCCAGAATGGTTGGCAGTAGCTTCCTAAGAATTCTCTCTACTTCTCTTAGCCCTAATAGGTTTTTGTTTTGTTTTTTTTTAACACAGCAGCCGGGTGGGGGTGGGGGGGTCATGTTCAAGTAGCAAGAGATGGTGGACTCTTGTTAATCGAGTCAGATAACATCCCTCCTCTACGCAGTATTCTCCACAGATTACATGTTACCCAAAGTGAAAACCAGACTTCCTAGTTAGGCTTATAAGGGAATACATGATTTAGCTTCTTGTTACTCAACTCGATAGTGTTCCCAGCATCCCCCTCTTCACCCAGAGCTTTCACAATGCGTTACACTCTGTTCAAAGCCACTCTTAAAAGATGATCTATTTACAATACCGGACCTCGCTCTCCTCTACTCCCCTCTACTCAGCTTGGCTCCCCCACCCCCACCCCCAAAGCCCCTAGTGTGTCTATTTAGTTATAGGTGTGTGCCTGCGTCCTTGGGTAGAGTGCAAGTGTTTTGAAACGGGTGTTGTTTTGGTCACTGCTTGCATCATCACTGGGGCCAAGTGTAGCAACTGGCACAGGGCAGCTGCTCCGTAGACATTTGCTGCAAGAGTGAACAGCTGAGATGAAAGCAGAAGGCAAGCGGGATGTCCGGTGAGCAGAGTGAATGCGTGCTGATTATCTGGGTGTGCTGGGAAAGCAGGAGAGATGAGAGCTGTGACGGGATTGGTGCTCAGTGGCTTCAGGTGGCTTCCGTATAAAGTCATCACCTGGGTACGCAAATTGATGTTTGGACTTTCCTTCCCTGTGTAGGTCTCAGACCAAAGCTGCCTTCTCATGCTTCCATAGTGAGCTCATTCTTTCCCATTGTCAGTTTCTATAAATGCTCAAATTTACACCTCCCACATCTGGCGCGCGTACACACACACACACACGTTGTTTTCCCATGGTGCTGGCTGGTGATAGAACTCGTATTAGGTAAGTGCTCCACTACTGAGCTATACCCCCTGCCCTAATTACATAGTACATCTGATTGCCAATTTGATAACTTCTCCATTATTGTTTCCACCACCACTACCCAAACAAACTGCTGTTTCCATGGTTCCGAGGTCATCAGTATCCCACGGTTTGTGTTTGCTCTACCTTGAGTGTGTCTCCTAATAATTCATGTAAAGTTTAATCCCTCACTGGGAATTTGAAAAATTGGGGAGGGAGGGAGGGAGAGAAAGAGAGAGAGAGAGAGAGAGAGAGAGAGAGCGCTTATGTGGATACACACAAGTGCCATAGCACCCAAGTAGAGATAAGAGGACAACTTTTAGCCAGGCATACTGGTGCACACCTTTAATCCCAGCACTCGGGAGGCAGAGGCAGGTGGATCACTACGAGTTTGAGGCCAGCCTGGTCTACAAAGCGAGTCCAGGACAGCCAAGGCTACACAGAGAAACCCTTTCTCAAAAAAACTTGAGGAAAAAAAAAAGCCAACTTTCAGAAAGAAATGAGTTCTCTCCTTTGCCAGGTGAGGCTTCTGGGAGTCAGACTCAGGCCATCAAGCTTGCAATAGGCAGCTTTACCCATTAAAACCATCTTGGGAGCTGGCCTGGTGCTCTATGGATACAAGTGCGGAATTCTGGGCCCTGAGATCTGGGTGCAGTCTGAGTGTACTCTTGCACAATGTTGTGTAAGCTTTGCTCCCCAATTGTGTCTGGTTAATTAAGAAACTAGAGAGCCTGTAGCTGGGCAGTAAAACAGGTAGGTGGAACTAAGGCCCGGGACTTGGGGTGCAGGCAGGCAAGTAGGGGCCACTAGAAGAGGTAGAGAAAGGACATGGCCTGATGGAGCAGATGCGGCCTAGACAGGACCAACTTGGGGACTGCAGCTGGGAAATAGCCAGACTAACTTAGAGGATTAGTATAAACCATATCTGCCCAGTTACTGGGCCTAAAGCTGATTAATAAACCTAATAAGTATCTGTGTCTTTTATTTGGGAACTAGAGTGGGTGATTAGAAAAGCCTCCAGGTTAATCAATTTTCTACAATAATGGACCCCCCCCTTTTTTTTTTTACCCCCAAGACAGGGTTTCTCTGTGTAGCCCTCACTGCCCTTGACTCATTTTGTAGACCAAGCTGGCCTTGAACTCACAGAGATCCACTTGCCTCTGCCTCCCTGACTACTGGCATTAAAGGTGTGCACCACCATGCCTGGCCCAAACAGAACTTTTGTTGTTTGCTTCAAGTCTGGGTCTCACTCTGTTGTGGTTCCGAGTCTCCCAGCAGGACTGGTTGCTACTGGGCAGGAAGTGGGTACTTATCCACCGGAAGGTCTGAGCACCACTGTTCTCTGGGCAGAAGAGGCTGGAGCAAGGTACCCGGAGTGAGCTCAGAATGAGGCCCAGTGGCCATTGGCCCTCCTGGGAGACTTGGGACCACAGCTGGTGACAGTCACTTTCCCGAGGCAATGGCAGTTGTCTTGGGGGATCAGTGCAACCCACCAACCACAAGCCAGCCAGCAGATTTAAGAGGCTGACAGCTGTCCTAATGATGTTTACCAGGCTGCTGCATTATCAGAGTTTTTGTTTCTTTCTGAGAGGCTACAAGGTCATTACCTACACCCTGTTGGGCTGTTGGGGTTTGGAAAGAGGGTAAGGGAACCTTAGGCCAATATCAGGGAATGCCCTGACCTCGAGGCTTCAGTTGCTCCACAAGCCGTATCCAGTCCCTTGAGAAGGTGCAGACTGAAAACAAACTATGAAAAATAGGACTGCCTTTCCCAAAATGTTTAGACTTAGGACCTTGGGCAAGGCGGGTTGAGCGGGGAGGGGGGGGGGAATGTCTCACCCTTTTTAGCTCTAACTGGAGATCCTGGTACACTGAGCCGCCTGTACACTGGCCCATGAGATGTCGACCAGCTAAGCAGTTAAGTTGGTTCAGTAATTCCTTAAGTTCCTGACCCCTACCCTTTATTAACTATCTGATAATGCTGCGCTTTATTTTGATATTTGCACCCTGCCCCGTCCAATTTTTAAAACGGCAGATGAATAACAATGCCAGTTGGGTTCTGGTTCAAAACCAAACCATTCCCAACATATGAGGACATCTCCATAAAATGAAGAGTTATGGGGCTCCTGGACCACGCCTCCAGGGGAATTGGCATGGAACTGCAGAGATGGAGAGAGTTCAAATCCCAGAAACCTCCAATTTGAGATTTAAAATCTCATCCTGAGAACAGAAGGTGTGTGTGCGGGACAAAACTCCTTGTTTCCGTGCCAGACTTAGGAGTATGCGACACAACCCCATGGTGGCTGCAGAGGGTCAGTCCTGTAAGCTTGTCACCTGTTATCTTTCCCTATGCAAATAGAACATCACCAGCATCCTAGTCCCAGCCAATCAAATGCATTCATCCCCAAAACTCCTCCCCACTGCCCAAGGTTTATAAGTCCCTGTTTCTCATGAAATAAAGCTGTGAACACCATCTACTTAGACTCGCTTATTCTGAGCTGTAGCACTGGGGAAAGAAAGGCCTCCCTTCTCTCAGGAGAGTTCATCACTGCGTCCCCAGACTTGACTGCTGGCCAGACAGTCATCGCAGAACTGGCCTAGTCGCCCGGGAGCTTCAGTTCTGAGGCGAGTCAGTGCCCATTGCTGTCGCCATCTTTCATGCCCATCTTTGAGGGCGAGCTGTTGACTGCTCCTGAAACAGCCATTCCATTTGTCCGACTCAGGTTGGGTTTCAAAACCCTGAGCTCCCTGCTGCCACCTGGCCAGCTAGAGAGCAGTCCAGCTAAAAGAACACTAACACGTATTGTGGAGACACTGGACCAAAGATCTCGTGGCATGATCTTGTTCCACGCTCACTTGGGATCCTGTGCTTTGTTCTTTTCCACCCAGAGACCTCGGACCTCCAGGAGGAGAAGCACAGTCCTAGCCCAGCGGGATCCGACCTTCCCGGGAGACAGGGAGCCACACTCTATTGCTCTGGCTGTCCTAGAAATATAGACCAGGTTGGTCTTAAACTCACAGAGATCTATCTGCCTCTGCCTCCTAAGAGCTGGGACTAAAGAGCTTGTAGAACTTTTTAGCAAGTTCTTGGGTTATTGTTGTAGGCTTTACCCTTGGGACAGACGAATGCTGGCCTTGAGTTTTTGTTTCGTTGTTTTTTTTTTTTTTTTCTTTTTTCTTTTCTCAAGACAGGGTTTCTCTGTGTAGCCTTGGCTGCCCTGGACTCCCTTTGTAGACCAGGCTGCCCTCAAACTCACATTGATCTGCCTGTCTCTGCCTCCTGAGTGCTGGGAGAAGTTCTTTGTTTGTTTGTTTGTTTGTTTTGTTTTTTGAGACAGAGTTTCTCTGTGTAGCCTTGGCTGTCCTGGACTCACTTTGTAGACCAGGCTGGCCTCGAACTCACATCGATCCGCCTGCCTCTGCCTCCCGAGTGCTGGGATTAAAGGCGTGCGCCACCACGCCCGGCTATGTGATCCTATCTTATCTTAAAGACAAAAGGAAAGCGGACCAATACAGTGTCCAGTCCCGAGAGCAGGTTCTTCCCTGGGTACAAGTACACAGTAGTCAATCTTGTTAGTTCTACTTTGTGTTTTACTCATCGTTATGGATAGTCTTTATGAACCCTTTGCGAAGTCAGCTT
>NC_140502.1:5336733-5484233 GCF_964271855.1 Acomys minous | reverse complement strand
CACTGTACACATAATAAATAAATCTTTTTAAAAAAGAAAAAGATAACAAGACAAAACAAAACAATACAAATTTTCTCCCAAAAACCTACATCTTTTTCCTATGTAGCCTATCTAATGTTCTAATTAATTAACACATAATAAATACATGTAAAGTCATTGTTAATTCTAATATTGCAATCATATAAATTGCATTTTTTTTTTTTTACTTTACATCCTAGGCTAGATAAATTATTTAAAAGAACTAAAGTGGCCAGGCATTAATCCCAGCACTTGGGAGGCAGAGGCAGGTGGATCACTACAAAGCAAGTCCAGGACAGCCAAGGCTAACACAAACCCTGTCTCAAGAAACCAACCAACCAACCAACCAAACAAACAAACAAATAAAAAACGTTAGGGGCTAGAATGATAGCTCAGAGGTTGAAAGCACTGGCTGCTCTTCCAGAGGTCCTGAGTTCAATTCCCAGCAACCACATGGTGGCTCACAACCATCTATAATGTGATCCAGTGCCCTCTTCTGGTGTGCAGGAGTACATGCAGGCAGAACACAGTATACTTAATAAATAAATAAAATGAACTAAAGTGACTGGAGTCAATATTTTTCCAAGAGAGGACAAGCTTCTTTCTCTCCTAGTTAATACAATGAGAGCTGTTGTGTGACTTTTCCTGGGAGAGGTGAGCAAAGGCCTATTTGCATCAGGCAGGGTGTCAGCCACAGACTGTAGAGGAATCTCTTATGTCTGTATGGGAGCATCACTGTCAATAAAAACAAAAACCAAAACAAAAATCCCCAAAACAAAACAACTAATGGCCTATAGCTGAGGCAGGAAATAGTAGGTGGGACATCCAGTAGGCAGAAAGGATTCTGGGATTGAACCAGGCAGGGGAGATTCATCCAGGAAGATGTAAGGAAAACAGATGTATGGTACCTGAGCAGAGGTAGCCAGCCAGGTGGCAGAATACAGATTAGTATAGATGGGTTATTTTACGTTATGGGCAAGTGAGAGAAGAGCCTAGCTATATGCTTGCTAATATATTTTTGAGTCTCGTGAGTCATTATTCTGGGAGCTTGGAGCCAGGAGGAAAAGCCACCACCACAACGGACAGAAGAAATGATCACGCCCAAGTCTAGCAGATGAACGGGTAAGTCTGTTTGGCTTCCTTACAGGAGCACAGGTGATCAACAGCGGCAACATCACAGCCCCCAAAAGTTGCATCCCTGGTGCTCCCTACCTGAGCTGCTGCTACTCAGCCGACTCTCCCCTCAATTACTGGCTGCTGACACAATCTTGAGGGAAAGGCCTTGTGAGTCACCTTACTTTCTGAGCTTCCTAAGATTAATGTTTGGTTAGTTTTAGGAATCTTCTGAGTCCTCTGTCTTCCCACAGAGGAAATAGTTACGCAACAGAAGTCGATTACTTAGGTCTACTTGGGAGTCAAACTGAGCAGGTAGTGGTGCATGTCTGTTACTGTTTTTTTGTTTTGTTTTGTTTGTATTTTTGTTTTTTCGAGACGGTGTCTCTGTGTAGCCTTGACTGTCCTGGACTCTCTTTGTAGGCCAGGCTGGACTCAAACTCACAGCGATCCACCTGCCTCTGCCTCCCGAGTGCTGGGATTAAAGGTGTGCGCCACCACGCCCGGCACAGTGATGCATGTCTTGTATGCTACTTTTGGAGGCAGAAAATTTGAGGCCTGTGCTAGCCTGGGCTACACAGTGAGACTACCTAAAATGAAAAAAATAAAATTTGGGTGGGTTGGTGGCTGAAAAGGTGGCTCAGTAGTGAAGAGCACTTGTTTCTGCAGAGGACGTGCCTTCAGTTCACAGCCCCAATTTGATGGTTAACAGTATTCCATAAAATCAGTGCTAGGGGAGCTAATGTCCTCCTCTGACCTCAGAGGGCACCAGGCATGTGTGTGGTGCACAGACATATATAAAGGCAAAACACCCAGACACATAAAATACATCTAAGGACTTTTTAAGCCTTTAAAAAATAGACTATGTAAAATAAAAGGAACTATTTCCAGCTTTAAAGATTGTGTCTTAACTCAAGGGATTAAAATAAGTTATGTAGAATATTTCTTACTTCTGTTCTATGTTCGGTTTCTTTTTTCTTTTTTTAAATAAATGTTTTGCCCCCAGTCCAAGCATTTCAATTTCTTTCTTGTTGTGTGCTATGTTACCTGCAAATTTCGCTTGCCAGTTGAGTAGTTCTGTGTGGTGTTTTCTTGTGGCTGTGTGGCAGACACCCATGGCTTTCTCATTCCCCCCCCCACCCGGGCCTCCAGTGTGCTGTAATTATCCTGAAAAGCCAAGACGTGTGAGAGCTTAGCTTGATTACTCTAATGGCACACAGTGTTTTCACAAACCTCTCAATTCCTGAATAATTATCATTATCATATTTACGGTGTTTAGCCAAAAGCTTAATTGGAAGATTTCAGAATGAAACAATGATACACAAAGACAAAAAAAAAAATCTCCGTCACTTATTTTTTTTCAAAATCGAAATGCTACTGATACATGCATGAGATTAAACCATCACATCATGCAGAAGCAACCGTAATCCATGACAGTCATCCCAGCCTCTCCCCAGCTGCGTTCCCATGGAGGCGAGCCTGCTTAACTCTTTCTGCTGCTTGTGTTTATCATTGTCTAGATACTATGTGTGCAATGCTTACGTCACCAGCTCCTTTTCCCTTTCAAGGCTTCTTTCTTTCTTTTTTAAAAAGATTTATTTTCTTTTTATTTATTAATATGTACACAGTGCTCTGCCTGCATGTATGCCAACACGCCAGAAGAGGGCACCAGATCACATTATAGATGGCTGTGAGCCACCATGCGGTTGCTGGGAATTGAACTCAGGACCTCTGGAAGAGCAGTCAGTGCTTTTACCCTCTGAGCCACCTCTCTAGCCCTCAAAGCTTATTCCTGTGTGTACTGTGTTATTTGTATATGCACTTGCACATTCCAAACAAGCTGGAAGAGGGCACCAGATCTCCTGGAGCTGGATTAACAGGAGGTGATGAACTGCCTGATGCGGGTGCTGGGAACCAAACTCCACTTTCCTTTAAGAAAAACAAATGCTAGTAACCACTAAGCCATCTCTCCAGGCTTTTGTTTTGTTTTTGAGACAGTTTTTTTTTTTTTAAACTGTGTAGCCTAGGCTGGCCTCAGGTTTGAATCTCCTGCCCAAGACACCTGAGTAGCCTGGATTACAGTGCATGTCACCATGGATACCTACACTATCTTTAATTTCCACTGGTAATTGAAGATGTGTCTCATAGGGGGAATATTGTGAAATTCTTTTCTATTCTCCAGTTGCTTTTATTCGCTTTGTGCAAGGCCAAGGTCCAGGCTGCATACGTGGGAAAGTGTTCCCTGGCGTATGGATGGGCTCGGCTGTCCTGATGATAAAATAACAATGCCATCTGGCTGCTGCTCGTAGCTTTTATTTCCTTATCTTAGCCTAAGTCTTCCACGCGGGGAACTTTCTCCAAGCCTGGTGGCCATATTGTAACACATATGAAAATAAGATCATAGATAAAGCTCTGCGCGCTGTGTTCACGGGAGAACTTCACTAGTGAACCTCTAAAGGGCCAGTTTGTATTGGAGCACTAGATTTCTCTATTCGTGTGTTATGTGTATCCATGTTAAAGGATGCCACGTGTGTGCATGTCTGTAAAAGCCGGAAGAGGACCCTGGCTTCCCTGGAGCTGCAGTTATAGGAAGTTTTGAGCAGCCCAATGTTTGTGCTAAGAACTGAACTCTGGTCCTTTTGAATTGCAGGAAGTACTCTTACCCGCTGAGCCCTCTCTTCTGTCCCATGCTCTTGTTTTTCCTCTCTCTCTCTCTCTCTCTCTCTCTCTGTCTCTCCCTCTCTCCCCAAAGTTTTTCTATGTAGCCCTGGCTGGCCTGGAGCTCACCATGTAGACTGGGTTGGCCTTGGACTTAAAGAAATCCAGCTGCCTCTGCCTCCGTGCCCCGTCTCCTGTTCTTACATTTATTTATTTATTTATTTATTTATTTGGTTTTTCGAGACAGGGTTTCTCGGTGTAGCCTTGGCTGTTCTAGACTTGCTTTGTAGACCAGACTGGCCTCCAACTCACGGAGATCCACGTGCCTCTGCCTCCCAAGTGCTGGGATTAAAGATGTGCCCCACAATGCCCGGCTTCCTGTTCTTATTTTTTGAGACCAGATTTCAGTATGTAGTCCAGGTTGTCCTGGAACTCCCGATCCGCCCGCCCGCCCCCCCTCCGCCCACCTCAGCCTCTCGAGCATTGGAATTACAGTCATGCATCAGTTTTCCCAGGGGTGCATGTTAGGCTATCACAGAGACGCCGCATGAGAGCAGCGGCGAAGGAGCTCGGGGTGGTAGGCGTGCGCCGCTTCGGAATGCTGTGTTTTCTGGATCTAGTGACGGCTCAGTGCAGAGGAATGCGGACAGCCAGCTCCTCTGTTATGAAATGTCAGAAACCAGGGCGCATGTGACCTGGAAAGGCTTTGTATTTGCTCCTGCGTCTGCATGCTTTGTCAGCAAGGGCAGGATGAGTGTGAGACAAAGCGCCGAGGGCACGTGGTTTAAGGAGCTCCTCACTCCTAAGGCACAATTCCCAGAGTGCAAGCTCTCCTGCAACCCACCACTGCTACCCGGACAGGGAAGCCCAGAGCACATTTCTGTAGAATTGATAGCTCCCTAGGGAAGCACATCTATAGGAGATATATGTTATGTTATATATAAATATATATAATATATCATATATTTATATTTATTCATATTTATATATTTATTGTATATATCTTTATAAGAGGTTTAGTTAGGAATTGGCTCGTGCGATTATAGCGGCCAAGGGATGTTACCACCTGCTGTGTGTAACGCTGGAGAGCCAGCACAGCATGTGGAATAATTCATCCTGAAGCTGCAGGCCTCAGGATGCCAAGGTGTGGGAGTAGGGCTGGGGGCTGAATATTGTTCTAGTTTCTGTGATAAAAACAACACAACAACAACAACAACAACAACAAAAAACAAGTTGGATGAAAGTAACAGTGTGAGGCCAGGTGTGGTGGGGCACGCCTTTGATCCCAGCACTCGGGAGGCAGAGGCAGGTGGTTCGCTGTGAGTTCGAGGCCAGCCTGGTCTACAAAGTGAGTCCAGGACAGGCAAGGCACACAGAGAAACCCTGCCTCGAAAAACAAATAAACAGACAAACAACCACGAAAGTAACAGTGTGGGGAAAGGGTTTATTTGGCTTTCAATTCAGATTACAATCCGTCATTGAGAGAAGTCAGAGCAGGAACCAGGAGGGACCTGGAGTGAAACGCTGCCCGCTGGCCTGTTCTCGGGTTCACATGCTTAGCTGCGTTTCTCACACAGGACCACCCGACCACCCGCATAGGGACGGTGTTGCCCACAGTGGGCGGGACACTGCTGCGGCCATTAATCGTCAGCTGCCCACAGATAATAACCACAGCCTCATCTGATCTAGGCAGTTCTCCACCGAGGCTTTCCTTTGAGACGGCTCTAGCCTGTGTCAGATTTACAGTTAAACCTAACTAGGACAAGTCTGTTCTGAGAACCAGGAGCTCTGGCGTCTGAAGACAGGAGAAAGAGGGTGCCTTACCCTGACTTGGGGTGGGGAGTGGGGGGGGTGTAGGTGGAGAAGAAAAGTGGGAGACTTTTTCCCCCTAGGGAGACACAACACACACACACACACACACACACACACACACACACACACACACACACACACACAATCTACTTACCCCAGAATGGAAGTCACAACAAAGTAATGATTATATCAAAGTCCAGGTCGGTTAACTTACGAGCTGTTATTAGGGTTACCGAAAGGAGTGTGGGGCGACTCAGAAAAGCAGCTGCGTCTCTGAGAAGCCCACCCCAACATGAGTTGCCTACACAGTCTGCAGCAGTCTCTTCTCTGCAGCTTGGCTCTCAGTCCCCTCTCCCTCCTTCCCCCCTTCCCTCCCTCCCCCCCAGCAAGGACTTTGCTCCTTTTCTAAAGCTGGGGGAGGGGCCTTCAAGAACCTCTCAAAATTTGACTTTTCCCAGACATAACCTTTTCTTTACCTCTTAAGTCTCTTTTGAGTCCACCCCTCCCTCCCTCCCTCCCTCCCTCCCTCCTGAGGAAAGTGTCACACAACACATGCCATACCTGTAAGCTAAGCCCCGGAGAAGGCTCTCAAATTCAAGGCCAGCCTGGCTGCAGAATGAGACTCTTGAATCAAAGCAAAAACCTCCATGTATATGTGTAAGAAAGTTTCATAGCTAAATTCATTTGTTGGGGGGGGGGGCGGTACAATCACTATTCACTGATTAAAAATAATCCCCGAGCTACAACACACATATCACATAAAACACTTGAGAAAAATCAATTTATGAAGACGTTTGATTTGGCTCCTGAGTCCACAGAGATTAGCCCATGACTGGTTGGCTCCTTGGCTTTGGGCCTCTGGCAAGGTAGCGCCAGCATCAAGATATGGGTGGGTGATGGAGTCACACCAGTAATTTTGTAGCCAAGAAAGAAAAGAGAGAAAGAAGGCGGAGCTGGCATTCCACCATGCCCTTGAAGGAGCATGTTTTCAGTTACTAGGCTTCACTTCCTACACACACCACTATTTCCCAAAAATGGCTCCTCGGGGAAACTAACCTTCACCACATGGACCTCTGTGAGATGCTTAGCTTGCAAACTATAGCACTTTTCTTTTCTATGCTCTTCGGGGCTCAGTGAGTCGCCTAATGGTTGCTTACACTGACAAAGAGGCTGCTCTTTTATTCAGTCTACTGTAGCAAGGTAGTAGTTTTTCCTCCTGGCCCCAAGCTGCCGGAATAATAACTCATGAGACTCAAAACTTATTTACAAATACCTAGGCCATATAGCTAGGCTCTTCTCTGACTAACACAACTTAAAATAACCCATTTGTACTATTTTTAGTTCAGCCATGCGGCTGGTTACCTCTGCTCAGGTACCATGCGACTATTCTCCTCACATGTTCTTGAGCAAATATCCTGTGCCTGTCTCTATCCCAGAATCCTTTCTGCCTGCCAGATGTCCCACCTTCTATTCTACTCTTTCCTGTAGGCCATAGGTGGGTTTTATTTTTATTTTTTAATTGGCAGGCAGTACATCCATACAACATACAAGATATTTTCTCTATAGTCTGCTGGTCCAGTGCTAACTTCCTCTCAACTCCCTCTCACCAAAATGTCCAGGAAAAATGTTTTACTAGCGTCTGAGCATCCCTTACCCAGTCAGGGCCACATCTAAAGTTAACTGTCACTACGTGTCAAAGGAAATCCATGTCAGCCAGCAGTAGAAATCATAGCCTAAAGGAAAGACTGAATGCTGGGCGATCAAGGTCACCGTTAGCCATGATCTTGTATAAACATTTTTTTTAATTATTATTATGTGGTCTTCACATACCTGGGTTGCAAATTCCTGGAACTGGGGTGGGGTTACTAGTAGTTGTGAGTTGCCATGTGGGTGCTGAGACCCAAACATGAGTCCTCTGGAAGAGCAGTAGGTGCTCTTGATGTCAGAGCCATCTCTCTGGCCCCCTCAACTCTTTTTATGATGGTCTATAGTTAGAAGAGTAACCAATAGCCAGGTGGTGCTGGTGCAGCACTTGGGAGAGAGAGGTAGATGGATCTCTGTGAGTTTGGGGGCCAGCCTGGTCTCTAGAGTGAGTTCCAGGACAGCCACGGCTACACGGAGAGACCCTATCTCGAAAAACTAAAACCAAAACCAGCCAACCGAACAAAAGTAACCAGTAACTGATTCCAGTGTGCACAATTTTTGGGTGGGAAACCCCATACTTTTTTCTCCATTTCATATATTGACTGTTAGCTGCATTAGCTGCCTGTAGGGATCTATAATTGTTATTTTAGTACTCAAGGGACTGGTGCAGGAGGTTTGCAAGTTCAAACACAGCTTGGGCTGTTATTTTTGAGACCATGTCTCAAAAAAAAAATCTTAATTATACGTTCTGAAAGTGACCTGAGTTATTGAAAGTACAAATAGTAAATCATGCTAATAGACATAATTATTATCAGATAGAACAACAGAGTGATCAATGTATTTTTGCAAAAAAAAAAAAAACCCAACACTTTCATGAAATTTGTCTTAGGAGATTCAAAGTATCAAAAATGACAAATTTGGGGACTGGAGAGCTGACTCAGTAGTTAGGAGCACCGGTTGCTCTTCCAGAGGACTCGGGTTCAATTCACACCATCTATAACTCCAGACCCAGGGAGATCTGATGCACTCTCTGGGCTCCACAGACACCACATGTGCACATCACACACACACACACACACACACACACACACACACACACACATACACACACATGCATACATGTAAGCAAAACCCCCATACACATAAAAAATAAATATTTTTTTAAAAGACATTTTGGGGTGGAAAGATGACTCAGCAGAGCAGCTGAGTGCTTGCTGCTATCTTGCAGAGTCCTGCTACCAGCACTCTAAGCGAGGGCTTAGAAACATCTAGAACTCTGTCTAGGGGGTTGGGTGTCATTTTTGGCCTTTGTGAGCAACTGCATGGATGTGAACATTAATCCCCTCCCTTGCGCGCATGTGTGTGTGTATGTATGTGTATCTATGTGTGTGTGTGTGTGTGTCTATGTATGTTTGTGTCTATGTGTGTGTGTGTGTGTGTGTGTGTGTGTTTTGAGGGAGTCGTGCACATGAGTGTCGTTCCCTAGGAGGCCAGAGGAGGGCGTCGGAGCCCCTGGAGTTGAAGTTACAGGCAGTTGTGAACCACCTGACATGGGTGCACGGCACTGAACCAAGTCCTCTGAAGGAATGGATGCCCCTGACCTGTCTCTCTAGCTCCCAAATCCCCATGTCCAGACAGTTTAGATAAATTACAAAGAAAAGATATCCTAGAGAGAGAATGTGGGAAGGCTGAAGGACTGCTGAAAGTCGGGGGGACTTTTCTGCGGCTCAGCTCTAGGCTGGGGCTCGGCACCAAGCTGAGTGGCTGCAAGCAAGAAGGGCGGAGGCGTGGTCAGGTGTTCTGGTCCTCCCAGGGGCCATGCAGACAGGAGGCGGCATGCAGGTTCTCTTGTCCCTGGCCGCAAGGACGGCATGGTGGCATCTCTTCTCAGGGCTCAGTGTGACACAGGCCGTCTCTGCGTTATGCAGCAGAGGTAAAGGACACGCAGAGGTCACACATTATGTCTGACTGTATAGAAAACGTAGCAAAAGGGCTGGGGAGGTGATGGCTCGGCAGTTAAAAGCACCGGCTGCTCTTCCGGAGGGTCTCGTTTTTTTTTTTTTTTTTTTTAGTTTTTTGAGACAGGGTCTCTTTGTGTAGCCTTGGCTGTCCTGGACTCACTTTGTAGACCAGGCTGGCCTCGAACTCACAGTGATCCGCCTGCCTCTGCCTCCCGAGTGCTGGGATTAAAGGCGTGCGCCACCACGCCCGGCTTTTTTATTCCTAGCGCCACAGACCAACTCACAACTGTCTGTAAGTCCAGTTCCAGGAGTCCCAGTGCCCTCTTCCGGCTTCCTAGGACACACACACACACGCACGCACGCACGCACGCACGCACGCACGCACGCACGCACGCACGCACGCAGGCGCGCGCACATAGGCATACATGTGGGCAACATAGCCAGACACAGAAAAAAAAATATAACAGAGGTCAGCAGTTGATAAATACAACATGTTAGAGGGACTGGAGAGATGATGGCTCAGAGCTTAAGAGCACTGGCTGCTCTTCCAAAGGTCCTGAGTTCAATTCCCAACATGGCGGCTCACAACCACCTATGATGAGATCTGGTGCCCTCTTGTGTCGTGCAAGTGTACATGCAAGGAAGGCAGAGCACTGCGTATATGATAAATAAATAAATAAATCTTTTTTAAAAAAATAAAATATGTTCTATTCCATTTACTTGCGGAAATTGTCCTGGAAAGCCAGGTTCAAAGGTAGGGACCTCTCAGTTCCTTGGAGTTCGACATCAGAACTTGGTGGCTGGAAGGGAGGCAGCCAGATCTTTGTTCTCTTTCTACTCAAGCCAAGCCCTTCCCCACAGTCACCCACACGCCAGCTGCTGCGCCTTACACCTGTCCTTAAAGCAGCCTGCCTCCCGGTCACATGCAATCCTAGAGAAAGACCTTATTCCTAACGTGCCCCTCAGAGTACAAGACGTGGATGAGGCGCATACAGCCTAGAGATGGGTTCGATGCTTTAGGCGTGGAAGTCCGTGTTCGCGCTGGCTTTTGGTGGCCAGGCACGAGCTAGAACAGAGGTCAGCGGGTTGGGTGTGGAACCTGGGGGGCCAGTCTAAACAATACAGTGATGGCCTGCTTAAAACCAAAAGCAAAAACGCCACACCCGAACCAACAAAAAACAAAGCAAAAAGGGGATTGGAAAGATGGCTTTAGGGGGTTAAGAGCGCTGCTGGCTGCTTTTCTAGAAAGACCGGGGTTCGATTCCCAGTGCCCACGTGGTGACTCACAACTATATATAACACTAACTCCAGGGGATCTGAGACCGTCTTCTGCTCTCCACAGGCACCCGGCGTGCGCATGCGTAGACATACATGTAGGCAAAACACCCATGTAAATAATTTCAAAGGTATTTTTAATTACAATAATATATATATTGTATATATATATATACAATAATATATATATATATCATACGTATCAGCTGGTGTAACAGGCATGGTACTGGTAAATTGAGCGCTGTTTGAACTCACTGAGAAGCTCGCTCCGCAACCCGCCCCCTCCACCGTCAGACCCAAGCATGGTTGGGAGGGAATAGAGGAGGGAACCCCGCAGGAGGAAAAGCACCAGAGCAACCGCAAGCTCTCAGTCTAACTCTGTGGCTGTAACCGAGTACCGGGTGACTTCAAAGACTAAAGGGTTATTTGACTCCCATTCCTGGAGCGTGGAAAGTCTAGGAGCGTGGCACTGGCAAGGGCTCGCTCGTGGAGAAGGCCTTCCTGCTGGGCTGTGGCAAGGCGGAGGGCATCACGTGGAGAGCAGGTGCAGGCCGATGGCAGGGCCAGATGGCTGTCGCCCAGCAGATCTGCTGCTGACGTAACCGAGCCTGTAATCCACGCGTACTAATGCTCTCCGGAGAGCAAAGCCTTCCCGATCAAATCACCGTTTAAAAGCCCCACTTGGCTCCGACTTTGCTCTTTTTTTGTTTGTTTGTTTTGTTTTGTTTCGAGACCATTCAGCTCTGTAGCCCAGGCTGTCTTGAGCTAGCCTGGCCTTGAACTCAGAGAGATGCTCCAATCTCCTGCCTCTGTCTCCAGAATGCTGGGATTAAAGGCACACTCCGCTACAGTGTACAAGGCCAGCTTCTGGCTTGACCTCTTACTTATTCACAGTAGGGATTTCATTTCTGTGTGAGGTTTCTTTTTCTTTTTCTTTTTTTTTTTACATTTTAACTTTTATTATTATTTCTGTGTGTGCACATGTGTGTGGGTGTACATGTGTGTGGGTGCACATGTGTGTGGGTGCACATGTGTGTGGGTGCTCATGCTACAGAGTGCATGTGGAGGTCAGAAAACAAGTAGTTGAAATATGTTCTCTCCTTTCACTCTGTGGATCCCAGGGACCAAATCTAGGGGCCTTTATTTTTCAACTGTATCAGTATTAACAACCTTTTCTTTTTTTCTTTTTCCATTTTTCAAGACAGGGTCTCTCTGTGTAGCCTTGGCTATCCTGGACTCGCTTTGTAGACCAGGCTGGCCTCGAACTCACAGCAATCCACTTGCCTCTGCCTCCCAAGTGCTGGGATTAAAGGTGTGCTCCACCATGCCCAGCTAACAACCATATTTTTAAATTAAGAAAAATTGCTTCTGTGTGTGTGTGTGTGTGTGTGTGTGTGTGTGTGTGTGTGTGTGTGTTGCTTGTCTGCGTGTGGATCACATGTATGTAGGGCCCTTGAAGCTCAGAAGAGGTTGTTGAGCAGTGTGGGTGCTGGGAGCTAATCCCAGGTTCTTTGGAAAAGCAGCAAGCCCTCTTAACTGCTGAGCACTCTCTCCAGACCATTACTAAAAAAACAAAACAAAAACAAAGCTGGGCTTGGTGGCACATGCCTTTAATCTCAGCACTCGGGACGCAGAGGCAAGTGGATCTCTGTGAGTTCGAGGCCAGCCTGGTCTATAGAGAGAGTTCCAGGACAGTCAGAGCTGTTACACAGAGAAACTCTGTTTCAAAAACCAAAACAAACAAAAGACTCCCCCGAAACAAAAACCCTTTAATACAGAGTATCAGTAACCTAGGCTGGCCTTTTCTGTTTTTGTGGTTTGCTTTGAAACAGGGCCTCTACATAGGCCTGGCGTTTATTTTGTGGACCAGGCTGGCATAGAAACTCACAAGAGGTCTACCTTCCTCTGCCTTCTGAGTGCCAGGGCTAACAGTGTTTACTTCCGTGCCTGACTTCCAGGCTAGCCTTGAGCTCTGTTTGTCCAAGAATGAGCCGGCACTTTGACCCTTTTAGTCCCACCTCCCGAGAGCTGGGATTGCAGGAGAGTGCTCCCGTTCTCAGCATTCACTCTGGGTTTGCAAGGGAGATGTTCAAACCGCAGGGAAAACCACACTCTTTCATCCACATTGTCATACTGCAGTGGCACATGGAATGCTTGTGACAAAGACCTTTGTAAACAATGTTTGCAGACCCCTGATCTAGAAGGTCACATGTGAACGAGCAGGCTCCAGAAGGCTTGCAGTCCTTGGCTGCAGACTTGGGGGGCGGAACGGAGGAGGCTCGGTGTACAGTCCTACTCCTGTATCTGACAGTCACGGACGGGCTGGAGAAACGGCTCAGTAGTTCAGAGCACTGTCTGCGCTAGGTCCTGAGTTCAATTCCCAGCAACCACATGGTGGCTCCCAACCATCTATACTGGGATCTGCCGTCCTCTTCTGGCATGCAGGTGACCTCCAGATAGAGCACTCATATGTAAAATAAATAAATATTTTAAAAAAAGAATATCCACAGAGACAGAAGCAAAATTATTTATTTTGGCGCATGGTTTCAGAGAGTTCTTGATGGTCTTTGGTGATACTGGTGCTGGGAGTCTATGGCAGGGACTGTTCATTTCACAGCAGACAGCAAACAGAGAGAAAGCAAGGCGCAGTGGCGCACGCCTGTAGTCCCAGCACTCGGGAGGCAGAGGAGGGCAGATCGCTGTGAGTTCGAGGCCAGCCTGGTCTACAAAGCAAGTCCAGGACAGCCAAGGCTACACAGAGAGACCCTATCTTGGAAAAACAAAACAAAAACCAAAACAAACAAAAAATAAAGAAAGGAAGGAAAGTAGGAAGCAGAGAGAAAGGGAAGGGATAGGACATGAATGCAAACTTCAAAGGCCAACTTGTAGGGACCAAGTCCTTCCAGCCAGGCTTTGCCTCCCAGAGTGTCTGCTGTCTCCCCAGACAACATGACAATGATGCCACAGGCCTGTAACCTCAGCACTTAGAAAGCTTAAGCAGGCCGGGCATGGTGGCGCATGCCTTTAATCCCAGCACTCGGGAGGCAGAGGCATGCGGATCGCTGTGAGTTCAAGTCCAGCCTGGTCTACAAAGTGAGTCTAGGACAGCCAAGGCTACACAGAGAGACCCTGTCTCAAAAAACCAAAAAAGTAAAAAAAAATGAAAGAAAAAAGGAAGCTTAAGCGGAAGGATCGGGAGTTCGAGGCCAGTTTGGGCTATAAGGTTGAGATCACATTAAAAAAAAAAATCAGGATCTAAAATAACTCAATCATCTGGAGGCTAAGCATTCAGTCTGCGAGGTGGTGGAAGACACTTCAAGATCAAACTGTCACATCGTGCATGAGGAAAAAATCAGACAGACCCAAGAGGAAGGATGTCCAACAATAGGCTTGTAGGCTTTAAAATGTTCCTGCCAGGCCGGGTGTGGTGGCACACACCTGTAATCCCAGCACTCGGGAGGCAGAGGCAGGCGGATCACTGTGAGTTCGAGGCCAGCCTGGTCTACAAAGCAAGTCCAGGACAGCCAAGGCTACACAGAGAGACCCTGCCTCAAAAAAACCAAAAAAACAAAAACAACAACAAAAAACCAACCAAACAAAAAAACCCCAAAACATTCCCCCCATGAGTGAAGAAAACCAAAAACTGTTAAGTGGATATGCTATTTAAGATTAAACATGATAGAGAGAGGTGACAACCAGAAGCTAAGAGATGGACAAAATGATGGAATGGATTGGGGAAAATGCCATGAAAAAAAATCCTGGAGAACCTGGCAGAGAGCTCAGTGTGTCAGGGGGCTTGCTGCCAAAAAATAAAAAATAAAAAATAAAAAAACCCCCAAAAACTAAAATGTAGGGACAAGGCATTTCTTTTTAACTCTTCTCCTCTCATACTTACGCTGCCAACAATATATTAACTAGAATTCAACATTGTTCTAAATATTCCAGAGACAAAAAGAAAATGAATATACTCATGAAACGAAAGAGGGGGTAAAGTCACTTTTGGATGCTGAATAATCTGTGCGGTGCCCACTTTAGGCTTATTATTGTTGTTGTTGTTATTATTATTATTATTATTTTGGCTTTTTGAGACAGGGTTTCTTTGTGTAGCCTTGGCTGTCCTGGACCCGCTTTGTAGACCAGGCTGGCCCCGAACTCACAGCGATCTGTCTGCCTCTACCTCCTGAGTGCTGGGATTACAGGCGTGAGCCACCACGCCTGGCTAAGGCTGAGCTTTTTTAGTTCAAGGCCAGTCTGGTCTACACCGTGAATTTCAGGCCAACCAGGGCTACATAATGAGACCCTGTCTCAAAAACCAAACCAAGGGGCTGGAGAGATGGCTCATCAGTTAAGAGCACTGACTGCTCTTCCAGAGGTCCTGAGTTCAATTCCCAGCAACCACATGGTGGCTCACAACCATCTATGCGATCGGATGCCCTCTTCTTGCCTGCTGGTGTACATGCAGGCAGAATGCTGTATATATGTATACATAATAATTAATAAATAAATCTTTAAAGAAAGAAAAAACCCAACCCAAACCAAACAACCCCACTGGGTCATTTTGAGGACAGCTCTGATTTAAAAGCCTTACTCATCACAGGGGACTCCCACAATCTCCTAGGCACAGCTCCCAGGGACTCTGCAAGAAGTGTGAAAAAAGTTCCGAACTCAGGAAACACAAACTAAAGTATCAGTGGCAGGTGTGGTTCAGGGGTGGTGAGCTTGCTTAGCTTGTGCAAGGCTCCGGGTTCGACTCTCAGGCCTGCAAATCCATCACCAAACAACCTCTCATACAACAGATGAACTAATTGCCAGTCAATTGCTGTTAACCAGTGACCATTTCTACTCAACTCCATCTTTCTTTCTTTTTTTAAAAATTTATTTATTATTTATGTAGTACTCTGCCTGCATACCAGAAGAGGGCCCAGATTGCATTATAGATGGTTGTGAACCACCATGTGGTTTCTGGGAATTGAACTCAGGACCTTTGGAAAAACAGACAATGCTCTTAACCTCTGAGCCATCTCTCCAGCCCCAACTCCATCTTTCTTAGCAGCATAGCTGACACTTTCAGAGACGTACATAAGCTTAAGATCAGATGTTCAGGTCAGGCATTTTGCTAGTCTACCCCCCTGGTTAATGCCTTCAATAAGAAAAGACAGGTGAGGACATTTCGCGATCAGCAGGCTTTGTGTACTCAGTGGGATGTGGCCTCTATACCCTACGCAAATGCACATCGGTTGTTAGAAAAGTAGTTTACCCCTTTAATTGTTGACATTTATTTATTTGCTGGTTTTGTTTTGTCGAGTCAGCTTCTCGCAATATAGCCTTGGCTAGCTTGGAGCTGGCTATGTAGACCAGGCTGTCCTCAAACTCCCAGAGAGCCACCTGCCAAGTGTTAGGATTAAAGGTGTGCGCCACTACACCCAGCCTTAGTGTGGTAATTTTAGAAATTATACATCAAATAGTGTTATTTGGTAGTCTGGTTTTTTTTTTTTTTCAAACCAGCTCATTACAGTGAAAATTACTCGACTTTCCTATAAAAGCAGGGTTTGCTAGATCCTATATGTAAATGAAGGGTTTTTATTAATCTTTAAAACTTTAAAAATTATTTATTGCTTTGGTGTTTTTCTTGCATGTATGTCTGTGTGAGAATCTTAGATGGTTGGGAGCTACCATGTGGGTGGTGGGAATTGAACCTGGATCCACCCAGGAATAGCATCCAGTGCTCTTAACCACTGAGCCACCTCTCCAGCCCCAGGGAATGACTCAGACCTTCAAGATAACCAATGAAGACCTGAGGACAGTGGTACACACTCATCCTCTGGAGGCTGGGGCTGGAAGATGAAGTTCAAGGCCAGTCTGAGCATTCCCGTCAATTTTCACTAGATGGCAGCAGAGGACAGTGGTTTGGCTGGGATGGGCTAAATTAGCGCAGTCACGTGTCATGTGTCCCACAGTGAGATCAGGGGACAGACAATTCAGAGGCTGTTCCTCTCCTCTCCTCATGTCAAGTGGATCATGAGGCTCTAACTCCAGCGTTCAGGGTTGGCCAACAAGCACCTTTACCTGCTGAGCCACAGTTTCTAGGCCATAGTTTTGTTCCGCCGACTTTTCTTTAGTTAGTTTGTTTTTGTTTTGTTTTGTTTTTTGAGGCAGGGTTTCTCTGTGTTAGCCTTGGCTGTCCTGGCCTCACTTTGTAGACCAGGCTGGCCTTGAACTCACAGCGATCCGCCTGCCTCTGCCTCCCAAGTGCTGGGATTAAAGGTGTGCGCTGCCTTCCCCCCCTTCCCCTCCTCCCCCCCCCCAGCTTAATTTTGTTTGTTTTGAGACAGCATCCTTCTATGTAGCCTTGGCTGTCCAGAAATTCACTATGTACAACCAGGCCCTCCTCTGCCTCCCAGAGCTAGGATTAATAGCATGCGCCACCACACCTCGTTGCCTCGTTCTGTTTTCTGAGCCTCAGGCCATCCTGGAACTGTTGCTTCTCTTGCCTCAGCTTCCTGAATCCTGGGATTCCAGGGGTGCAACTGCTATCCCCACTTTCTTAAATTTTTTGACAAGAGGACCTTTCTTTCTTTCTTCTTCCTTTTGTTTTTGTTTTTTGTTTTTTGAGACAGGGTTTCTCTGTGCAGCCTTGGCTATCCTGGACTCATTCTGTAGACCAGGCTGGCCTCAAACTCACAGCGACCCGCCTGCCTCTGCCTCCTGAGTGCTGAAGGGGACCTTAATTAATCCTTCGCCAGTGGTTCCAGATCCCACTCAACTGCTCCCACGTAGCCCTGCCTGCCCTCAGCTGCCCTCTGCTGCCCTCTGCTGCCCTCTGCTCAGGCTCGCTCTCAAGATCCCACACGAATAGGGGAAGATGAGAGTTTCAGCTGGAGTCCGTCTGGAAACCTGCTCTGGTAGGTAGCGTCCTGTCACAAGCATGGGACCTCGGAGTGTGTGCTGTCACCTTCATTACGTCCATCTAGGGCCCATCTCAGAGGTACAGGAATCCATCCTGCAAGCTGGATTTCTTTCTTTGTTTCTTTCTTTTTTCCTACACAGGGTTTCTCTGTGTAGCCTTGGCTGTCCTGGAACTCGCTCTGCAGACCAGGCTGACCTCGAACTGGATTTCTAGTTAGACCCTTTTGGTGGGTGCTGAGCAGTTTGTGTTCATCATGGGCTCGGTTTGACTCCAACCAGTGTCTGCCTGTGTTTCACACAGGGACCAAGGGCTGACTTATCTCATCATGCAATACAGACTTTCCTACGTCAGAAGGAAGGGAGGCGGATTCTCTCACACAGGCACTCACGGGTTTTCTTTTTTTCCTTTAAAGATTTATTAATGTTCTGCCTGCATGTGTGCCTACAGGCCAGAAGAGGGCACCAGATCTCATTATAGATGGTTGTGAGCCACCATGCGGTTTCTGGGAATTGAACTCAGGACCTCTGGAAGAGCAGATAGTACTCTCAACCTCTGAGCCATCTCTCCAGCCCCTCAAGGTTTTCTTTAAAAAATTTTTTTTCTTTCTTTTGAGACAGCATCTCACTACATTAACAAGGCTGACTTCGAACTCACAACGATCAGCCTGCCTCTGCCTTCTGAAAACTGGGACTAAAGGCATGTGCCAGCATGCCCAGCCTGCCGCTAGCTCTTGGCTTTTGGTATTACAGATGGGAGCCACCTTGCCCAAGTCAGTCCATTGGCCAAACTGAATTAAGGGGGTTGAGCTAATGTGTTGCTACCACGGCCCTATAGAGCCCATGGCAGGGTGTTCTAGGATCCAACCAAATAAGAGTCCCAATCCTATAGAGCCCATGGCAGGGTGTTCTAGGATCCAACCAAATAAGAGTCCCAGTCCAGCTGGCATATTCAGAAGGAGCTGGGATTGAGTGCACACAGGCTGCAGAGCGTCACGTAGTCCCAGCAGTGGGGAGCTCTGCAGAAGTGGAAAGATGGTTGAGATCACGGAGACAAGATCTGTTCGGGGCAGGTGGGTGAGCCACCTTGGTTTGGAAGCTCTCTGCCCCCAGGCTAACAGTACCGTTGATAACAGCTCAGTACGCAGGCCTGGCTTCCAGATCCCCAAGCGGGACCTGCAGTTCGAAAAGAGGAGCCCAAAGCTACGGTGATTCCTTGCCTAGATAAAAGTTAGCAAACGAGGGGTCATTTTCCTTAGAAACAACGCTGTTTAGTAACATAGTTGACACATACCACCGGCTTATCTGTTTGCAGGAAAGCATAGTTGGAAAAAATAAAGGGCAGGTCCTCAGGGGAAAGGCGGGGGAGGGGAGGGAATGGAAACTTCATTTGGAATCCCAGGCCCGGGAAAGAGACAATGAATGGGCAGGTGAAAAAAATTGGTAAACTGAGTGATTGTATTGTTTGTTTGGTTTGGTTTTTCGTGAAACACATTTTCTCTTGTAGCCCAGGCAAACCTTCAACTCACCACACTGCCTAACCTCCAGAGCTCTTCTCGTACAAGCGTGGGCCACCATGCTCGACCACCCCGGCGGTTTGTTTTTTTATTTTTATTTTTTATTTTTTAAAGATTTACTTATTTATTATGTATACAAATCTCATTATAGATGGTTGTGAGCCACCATGTGGTTGCTGGGAATTGAACTCAGGACCTTTGGAAGAGCAGTCAGTGCTCTTAACCTCTGAGCCATCTCTCCAGCCCTTGTTTTTTTTTATGAGACAGTCTCGTCACGCAATCCAGGCTAGCCTTAAACGCCACTCTGCAGACCCCACGTCCCTGATTCTCCTGCTCCTGTCTCCTAAATTCTGGGACTGCAGGTGTGTGACACACCACCGCATCGCCTGTCTCCTTCCCTCTTCCTTTATGTACTTTTTCCAGGGTGTGGTAGGGAATGCCTCTCATGCCAGCATTCTGAAGCAGGGTAGGTGGTGCATCTCTGAGTGTGGGTCCAGTTTGTTCTATGTAGAGAGACCCTGTCTCAAAAAAGAAAAACAAACAAACAAACAAACAAACAAAAAGGACAATTTCACTGTGTCAGCCAGGCTGGCTTTGACCTTGTAGCAATTCTCCTGCCTCAGCTACCAGAGTGCTGGGATTACAGATGTGAGCCAGCTTTCAGGGTGTTAGGATTGCTACAGTTGTGAGCCACCGTGCCTGGCTGTAACTAACACTAACGTGGCTGTTTCTAATGACTAGAAACAGACCCACGGTTATATGAGGAATCCATACAGGTAGGGTAGGCTGTAGCTAGGGAGACAGCCGTTCTTTTGACAGTGGTGATCATGTTAAGGCTGCACGCACACACATAAAAAAAAAACCTATATGCTTTAAGTATGTGTACATTTTTAAAAATGGTTTTTGAGACAGGGTTTCTCTGTGTAGCCTGGCCTCAAACTCACAGATCCTCTTACCTCTGCCTCCCTGAGGTTTTGTTTTGTTTTGTTTTTGGCACGGCCTCTTAACGCAAGCTGGCCTCGAACTCACTATGTAGCAAGGATGGCCTTAAACGTCGGATCTTTCTGCCTCGACCTCCAGAGCACAGAAAGTGCAAGCTATTAAATGTCCATTTCTCCATCAAACTGTTTAAGACTGAAATAGAGAGGAAGGAACATCGAGGCCATACGCATGATGGAAATGACCCACATTTCACTATTTAATAAAAGCCTATCATAATTCTGCTGGGTGCAACACACAAGGTAATATGGTGACTGGCAGCGTGCAAACAACTTCAGCCTCTGGCACGTTTTTTTGATTTGCGATTTTAACAGAGTTCCTTTAACTTCCTGCTTTCACTGTCTCCACCGCAGAGGGGATTTAAATAACATAATAGTTATCACAGAGCCAGCAGGGAGTGGAGGGACACTGTTCAGCGCTGAGCCGCAGGGAATCATTGCTGGGATTCCACAAAGGTAGGTGGAGGGAGGGCAGAAGAGAGCCCCGTGGTTGGCCGGGAGGGCCAGAGGGCCAGAACAGAAGCGTCAGAGAGAGGTGGCACAACAGGTCATCCACACCACCAGCAAACACCCCGGGCGGCACCCGGGCCAAGACTTCGGCGCATGCGCGCAAGAGATGCGCGAGAGCGGGGCTGGGCTCTAGGTTTTGTGGGCGTTACCAGGCAACGAGCACCGCCCCATGCCCCATCACGCGGCGCCTCCTGGTGTTGTTGTTGAATGTTCTGAGGGTTCAAAGCTCCAGTTCGCTTGCTGAGCCAGGCTGGGTGGTCTCTGGGCCCCAGGGTTATTTGGTCCTGCTTTTGTCAGGATGGGAGGCAGGGCATCGCTGGTGCAGGTTGGGATGGTTTCTCCCCGGTCGGTCCTCGGCTCACTCAGGACCTAGCTTCCAAATCCCACCAGGACCTAGGTCGGTCGTCCTCCGTCCTGCGCGGAGGTGCAGGCTTCAGGCCGCGCTGCAAAAACAGACTATATCTAGGTGAATTCTCTGCTTAAAGCAATTGTTTGTTTCTGAATAAAGGGAAGGGTAAAATATACCTTAAAAACCATTCCTGCTTCCTTGGGGAGAGGGCTCGGTGGTGCTAGAGAGATGGCTCAAGTTCGGTTCCTAGCACTTACGTCAGGCAGTTCACAACCACCTGTAACTCCTGTTGCACCGGGCGCAGACTCTTCTGGCCTTTAGGAGCATCTGCACTCTCGTGCTCGTACCTACACACAAACACTCCCACATACACGTAGTCCGAATATATCTTTAAAAAAAAAAAACCAACAACAACCTCCTGCTGGGTGTGATGGCACACACCTGTAGTCCCAGCACTCTGGAGACGGGCGGGGGGGGGGGGCAAAATGTTGAGGGGTTCAGGATTATCTTTGCCTACGTAAAAGTTTCAGGCCAGCAGAGACTACCTGGGACCCAGTCGCAAAGCATACATACATACATACATACAAGCAAACAAACAAAAACACACAGACAAACAAACATTCCTATTTGTGGATGAAAGAATTTTTATAGCAGAGTCAATCACTTTATGGCCTTGGCTGGACTGGAACTCACCATGACTGCGTTCAGAGTGCCCAGATGAAAGTTTTTTTTTTAATAAGCCTGTTCATTTAAAAAACTTTGTTTTATTTATTTATTTATATTTATTTATTTATTTATTTATTTGAGACAAGGTTTCCCTGTGTATCCTTGGCTGTCCTGGACTCGCTTTGTAGACCAGGCTGGCCTCGAACTCACAGTGATCTGCCTGCCTCTGCCTCCTGAGTGCTGGGATTACAGGCGTGAGCCACCACCCCGACTCTTTGTTTTATTTATTATTATGTGTCTGGTGGATTGGGGGGGGCATGCACATGTCACATCATGCCTGTGGAGGTCAGAGGGTCAGAGGACAACTTTTGTGGCGTTGCTTCTCTCCTTCCTCCTTTCTATGGGTTCCAGGGAAATTCAGATTATTAGGACTGTGGGGAAAAGTGTGTTTAGCTGCTGAGCCAGCTCATCAGTCAGTATGACCCTTCTTTTTGTGTGAATAATGCCGCTGTAAGCAGGTTTTTTTTTTTTTTTTTTTTGCCTGTTGGATGTTTATCAAGGAGTATTGTTGGGTATGGTGTGTTTAGTTTACACTTGGTATTCTACAGTGTTCCTGTTTTTATTTTATTTATTATCTTGCTTCTGTCATGTAGTCCTGGCTGGCCTCAAACTCACTATGTAGACCAAGCTGGCCTTTGGCGCAAAGAGATCTGCCTTCCTTTGCCTCGCCAGGACTGGGATTGAAGGAGTTTGCCACCACCCCTGGCCCTTGAGAGAGACCCATACCTGATCCTCCTGCCTCTACCTCCCCAGCGCTGTAATTACATGGGTGTTTCACAGCACCTGGCTCATGCAGTGCTGAGCATGGAACCCAGGGCCCCACAGAGGCTAAGCAAGCACCCTACCAATGGAGCTACATCTGAAGCCCCATCACGGCGAGATTTCAGTCATTTGGCTCAATGAGTGTGTGTGTGTGTGTGTGTGTATAATATATAATGTACATTATATATAATATAATATATAATTATTGTACATTATATATAATATAATATATAGTTATTATATATTATATATATATATTTTAATAATGAAATCAGGAGTGGCATGTAATACAATAAAAGATGCTATATCTATATCTATAGTTAATTGGAGAGCTGCTTTGAGCTGTCCGGAGCCCGAATGCCATATGAGGGAAGGTGGATCAGCTAATACAATGAAACTGAGCAGCAGGTGGAATGCCGGGAACGCTGTTATAGCTGATGTTGCTTTGGCTCTCTGAAGAACTGTTTTGGAGATTAAGCCAATAGTGCGTGGCAAGCACTTAAAAGAAGTCACAGCAGATAAGACACTTCCCACAAGTATTAGTTCCTTTTGAGACAAGGTTTCTCTGGGTAACAGCCTTAGCTGTCCTGGATTCACTTTGTAGACCAGGCTGGCCTTGAACTCACAGAGATACGCCTGCCTCTGCCTCCTGAGTGCTGGGATGACAGGTGTGCGCCACTGCCAATGTCATTCGCTGCTCTAAGTCTCTGCCATCTTGATTTCCTTGCCACAATGGGCTGTACTGTCTGTGAGCTAAAGCAGCTCCTTTCTCCCTCCAGTTGCTTTCACTTGAGTATTTTGTCACAACGAGAGGAAAATAAACTAAGATGTATATTTTATTTTCTAATTTAATTTTTTAATCTTATTTTATGTATGAGTATTTTGCATTGCATACACGTCTGTGTAGTACATGTGTTCAGTGACTATGGAGGCCAGGAGAGGGTGTTTGAGTCCCTGGAACTGTAGTTATAATTTTGTGCTACCCTGTGGATGCTTGGAATTGAGTCCCAGTTATCTGGCTACCTGGAAGAGCCAGTGTTCCCAACCACTGAGCCAACTCTCTAACCTCAAAACGGTGTACTTTAGACTTCTTTATCAAGATACTTTTCTTTCTTTCTTTCTTTTTAAAAAAAAGATTAGGGCTGGAGAGATGGCTCAGTGGTTAAGAGCACTGACTGCTCTTCCAGAGGTCCTGAGTTTAATCCCCAGCAACTGCATGGTGGCTCACAAACATCTATAATGTAATCTGATGCCCTGTTCTGATCTGCAGGGGTACAAGCAGGCAGAGCAATGTATACATAATAAATGAATGAATGAATGAATGAATCTTTAAAAAAAAAAAGATTAATTCATTTATTATTCATAAAGTATTCTGCCTGCATGTGTGCCTACTTGCCAGAAGAGGGCACCAGATCTCATTACAGATGGTTTGTTCATAGTGCTCCTTGCTTTACCAGAGGACCAGAGGACCAGAGTTTGATTCCCAAAACCCACATAGGGTAGATGACTGAGGCCTATAACTCCAGTTGCAGAGGGCATCTGCCATTATCTTCTGGCTTCAGAGGGCACGTGCGTGCGCGCGCGCGCGCACACACACACACACACACACACACACACACCATAAAAATATTTATGTGTATGAGAGTTGCATGTATGTATGTATGTATGTATGTATGCATGTATGCCATGTTCATGCCTAGTACTTGTGGAGGCCAGGAGTGGGCATTGAATTCCCTGGGACTAGACTGTTGTGAGCAATCATTATGTGCTGGAAACCAAACTTGGATCCTTCGAAAGAGCAACCAGTACTTTTAACCACTGAGCCATCACTCCAACCCCTAAAAATCTTTTAAAGAGATGTATCTTTTTTTAAATTAATTAATTAATTTTTTTTGTTTTTCTAGATAGAGTTTCTCTGTGTAGCGTTGGCTGTCCTGGACTCACTTTGTAGACCAGGCTGGCCTTGAGCTTACATTGATCCACCTGCCTCTGCTTCCCGGGTGCTGGGATGTATCTATTTTTATGTACAAATGTTTCACCTGCCTGTGTATAAGTGCACCACCTTTGTGCCTGGAACCCACAGAGGCCAGAAGAGAGGGTCAGATCCCCTAAAACTGGAGTTCTAGATGGTTGTGTGCCACCATGTAAATGTTAAGAGCAGAACCTACGTCCTTTTCAGAGCAAGGGGACTTAACCATTGAGCCTTCTCTCCAGCCCTGAAAAATCTTTAAAAAACATTTCGCTACCTAGGAGCTGGGGATGAGGCTCAGTTGGTAGAGTGTGAGCCTAACGGTAAAAAGCCCTGGGTTTGAGCTCCACACTACATAAACTGGGTGTGGCGATGCACGCCTATAATCCTAGCACTCAGGAGGCAGAAAGAGGAGGATTAGAACTTCAAGGTCCTCCTCAGGGAGTACTGGACCAGCCTGGAGTATAACTTCTCTCTCTCTCTCTCTCTCTCTCTCTCTCTCTCTCTCTCTCTCTCTCACCCTTAAAAATAATAAAAAAATAAATATTTAAAAATTCTTGCTATCTGGGCACAGTGGTGTACCTCCAGACTTTTAGCTGTCCAGGAGGTTGAGACGGGATGATCACTTGAGTCCATGAGGTTGAGACCAGCCTGAGCAATGTAGCAAGACTCCCGTGTCAAAAGCAAGCAAACAACACCTGGGTGACATCTGGAAAACAAGACACGTCCGAGGACACTAGCCAGAAATACTGGCAGCCCCCAGACCCTCCAAAGTGTCTGTCTCAGGCAAGCACTGCTTGGAACGCAAATGGAATCTGCAAACTCTCCTGTTAAAATGAATCACTCCGTTACAAGGTCTCACTTGCCGCACAGATTTCCCTCAGTGCATTTTTCCGAAGACAGCTTATACTTTAGCAAGTAAGCTGAAGGCGTTTGAAATGCTTTCACATAATAAATCAAAATGTTTGAACAGGTTGTTAGGAACAGAGATGCCGTTTTCTCTGAGTGCCGCATCGGTTGAGACGTTTGCTGTTCACTGGGTTAGGAACAGCATCTCGCTGGGGATTTAGTGCAGTGATGGAGAAGAGAAGAACAGCGTCTCACTGGCCGTGGGGACCCATGCCCTGTAATCTATCCAGGAGGCGGAGTCAGGAAGATTGTGAGCTTGAAATAAGCCCGAGTTAGATAATGAGAACCCACCCCAGCATCATATGGCCTTTCTAAACTTCCAGTTAAAAATAATGGGACTTGGGGGCTGGAGAGATGATGGCTCAGTGGTTAAGAGCCCTGTCTGCTCTTCCAGAGGTCCTGAGTTCAATTCCCAGCAACCACATGGTGGCTCACAACCACTTACACTGAGATCTGGTGCCCTCTTCTGGCATGCAAGCTCACAAAGCAGGCAGAACACTGTATAAATAATAAATAAATAAACCAAAAAAAATTGTATTTAAAAAAAAATAACGAGGCTTAGTCCTAATTTTGCAAATGCTCTTGGCAACAGACCAATTTCTTTTTTTTTCCTTTCTCAAAATATATATATATATATATTTATTATGTATACAACATCCTGCCTACATGGGTGCCTGCCCTCCAGACGAGGGCACCAGATCTCATTATAGTTGGTTATGAGCCACCATGTGGTTGCTGGGAATTGCACTCAGGACCACTGCAGTGCTCTTAACCTCTGAGCCATCTCTCTAGCCCAGCAGACCAATGTCCAAGGTCAGGAGGAATGGTAGATGTACAGCAAGGCTGCTGACCGTACAGGAATCAGCTAGGAAGCCTGGACCAGAGGACCACACTGGAAAGAGTATATGTACTTCCTTCCCAGGAAACATGGACCGAAGAAAATTTTTTTTTCAAGACAGGGTTTCTCTGTGTAGCGTTGGCTGTCCTGGACTCACTTTGTAGACCAGGCTGGCTTCGAACTCACAGAGATCCAAAGAACTTCCTAAAGACAAGGCAATTTCTTTTTTCCAATAGTGGGATTGAATCCAGAGCCTTGTACGTGTTAGGCACGTGCTCTACCACTGAGCCACATCCATACCCTTGTTTGTTTATGATTAGGTCTTACTATGTAGCCTTGGCCTTGAACTTGTGATGGATCCTCTTGCATCTACGGCCCTAATGGTGAGGTTACCGGTGTGCACCATGATGCCTAGATAAAGGTTGACTTGGAACTACTTTTAGACTTTGAGAGAAGTTGTGAATATAGCGTCATAGGAAAACGATCCCTCGATGATTTATCTCTACCTTGGATCGCAAGTTCAAGACCAGCTTAGGAAATTTAGCAAGATCAAAAACAAACAAACAAACAAACAAACAATCCTCACCACCCCAACCACCCAAAAAAAATCCCCAAACAAATCAAAACAAAAAGGAAAAAATATGGCTGGGGGCTGACAGGATGGTTCAGTGGGTACAGGTGCTCCCGGCCAGCCTGGAGTCTTTTCACTGTGAGAATACCAAATGCCTCCCATAGGCTCATGGATATGACTACTTGGTCCCCGCACAGTGGAGGGGTTAGTGGGAGGTTATGGGACCTTTCAGAAGTGTAGCTTTTCTGGAGGAAGCACATCTCGGGAACAGGATTTGAGAGCAAACAGCCTTGCCACACTTTTTTTTTTTAAAGATTTATTTATTTGTTACATATACAGTGCTCTGCCTGCATGTACACCTGCAGGCCAGAAGAGGGCACTAGATCACATTATAGATGGTTGTGAGCAACCATGTGGTTGCTGGGAATTGAACTCAGGACCTCTGGAAGAGGAGACAGTGCTCTTAACCGCTGAGCCATCTCTCCAGCCCCCCCCCCTTTTTAGTAATAGTTTATTTATTTTTATTTTATGTTCATTGGATGTCTTGCCTTTACGTATGTCTGTGTGAGGGTGTCAGATCTTGGAGTTACAGACAGTTGTGAGCTGCCATGTGGGTGCTGGGAATTGAACTCTGGTCCTTTGGAAGAGCAGTCAGTGCTCTTAACTGCTGAGCCATCTCTCCAGCTCCCTAGTCATGATATCTTTTCACAGCAACAGGAGAACAACAGATACAGTGTGTTTTATTACTAAGTAGTTTAGGCTGGCTTCTCACTTCTTCCTGCCTCAGTCTCCCAAGGGCTGGCTGGGATGACAGATGTGTGCCACCATGTACACTCTCAATAAACATATTTTTAGGGGGGTGAGTTTAGCTATGATATGGTAGAATTTCATTTTTATGTTTCCTTTCTTCTCCTAGGTTACAATGTTTTGAATGATAGAATTAAGTCATTTTCTGTTGTGCCAAGGGGCCCCAGGGACTACTTTTGTATACACATCTCTGAGTTTCATGAAGATATTTCTCTTCTTTTTAAATTTTTTTTTCCTTTTCCAAGATTATAATATAATAACATCATTTCCGAGGATAGTTTTCTTGTTCTCCCCCACCCCCAACCCCCCCAACCCCGAGACAGGATTTCTCTGTGTAGTCTTGGCTGGGCTGTCCTGGACTCACTTTGTAGACCAGGCTGGCCTCAAACTCACAGCGATCCGCCTGCCTCTGCCTCCCAAGTGCTGGGATCAAAGGCGTGCGCCACCACCGCCCAGTATAGTTTTCTTGATGACGAATTGCTGGATGGAAACCTTTGTAATCTGGACATTGATACACACTGTAAACTCGCCCCTCTTAGGCCCCAAATGCAGATGTGCGGCAGATTCCCCCATTTACTCTGCTCTGTTTGCCCTTCATCGCGGGATTTCCAGCATCCTTGACCTCATTTGCCCTTCATCGCGGGATTTCCAGCATCCTTGACCTCATTCTATAACGATTTCATAGTACTTTGATTCCCCCAGGCTGTCTCTCCATTTCCTGAGCCAGCGGCTGTGTATGGAGATGCAGGTCACGGCGGAGGCTGGGATGTGGAAAGCTGAGGGACCGGGTTGGAGCATCACTGTAGTCTGCAGCTGGTGTCAGCGCTCTGCGTGTGGAGAAGATATGACCCGCGTCCGGTGGTGGGCTGCCTTCTTCGCAGGAATGAGCTTTCTGGGGAGGTGGAGGAGAGGTACTCAGTGTTTGGAAAAATGACTTAAGAAGCTTATTGATCCGGGCGTGGTGGCGCACGCCTTTAATCCCAGCACTCGGGAGGCAGAAGCAGGCGGATCGCTGTGAGTTCGAGGCCAGCCTGGTCTACAGAGTGAGTCCGGGAGCCAAGGCTACACAGAGAAACTCTGTCTCAAAAACTCAAAAAAAAAAAAAAATAAAAATAAAAATAAAAAAGAAGCTTATTGAAAGGTAGATCAAGCCGGGCGGTGGTGGCGCAGGCCTTTGATCCCAGCACTCGGGAGGCAGAGGAAGGTGGATCGCTATGAGTTCGAGGCCTGCCTGGTCTACAAAGCGAGTCTAGGATAGCCAAGGCTACACAGAGAAACCCTCTCTCGAAAGGCAGATCAAACCAGGTGGTGGTGGTGCACATCTTTAATCCCAGAACTCTGAAGACCGAGGCAGGCAGACGTTGTGAGTTTGAGGTGAGCTTGGTCTACAGAGTGGGTTCCAGTTCCAGGACAGCCAGGGTTACACAGAGAAACCCTGTCTCTAAAACAAACAAACAAACAAACAAACAAAAACAAAACTAAACAAAAAGAATGCAGACTGAGCATGCCAGTAATCAGTGGTCCTCCATGGTCCCTGTCTTAGTGCCTGCCTCCAGGTTCCTGCCTTAACTTTCTGCCCTGACTTCCCGAAGTGACCGTGATTGCAATGTGCAGGCCACATAAACTCATTCCTCCCTAAGTTTGCTGTGGGCAGTGTTTTATCACAGCAACAGAGAGCCACACCAGGGCAGTCAGGATGAACAGAAAGGCTGAGCTGAGAGGTTGGAGGGACTGTAGATGCAGAGAACGCCCAGACCTGAAGCAGCCAGGACCCCAGAGATGGCTCAAAGCACGCACTGCTCTCTCAGAGGACCAGAGTTTGGCTCCCAATACCCACAGCTGGTGCCAGCTTCTAAGTCCAGTTCTAGCGACTCTGATGCTCTCTTCTAGCCTTTGTGGGCTCTGTACACACACACACACACACACACACACACACACACACACACACACAAACACACACCACATGTAATGAATAATTAAAAAATATTTTTTTTGTTTTTGTTTTTGTTTTTTTTGAGACAGGGTTTCCTCTGTGTTGCCTTGAGGGAAAAATATTATTTGTATATGAGAGAAGGAGAGAGAGAGAGAGACTAGAGAGACAGCTCAGCGGGTAAGAGCACTGGCTGCTCTTCCAGAGGACCCCAGTTTGATTCCCAGCAACCACATGGCAGCTCACAACTGTCTGAAGCTCCAGTCCAAGGGGCCCCACTGCAACCATGTGGTTTACAAACATACTGACAAACATTACAAATATGCCTGTGTATGCAGGCAACACACAATATACATAAACTAATAAAAAAATAACACTTTAAAAAATTAGATGGGGGAAAGGATAGCTTATAGGCAAACACAACAGTGACAGTGACTTACAGTTTTGTCCTTCCCTGGCCAACAGTACCCACAGATTCATTTTCTGAAACACAGCGTTATTTCACAACTAAAGCTCCACACCTTTAAAATTGAGTTTTCTCTTTTTGAAGTACAGCTCCGAGCAACTACAAGTTTCCGTTCCTCTAACCCGAGGCAGCAGTTGCTTTTAACTTCTATCTTTTATTTAAAAAACTTAATTGGAAGTTCTTGTAGCCAGAAGGAGCACTTCAAAGAAAGGGGGAAAAAATCCCAAAAATTAATACTTTATGTCCGAGGTTAGCAGGGAGTGAAACAAAGGACTGCAGATACCAGGGGTGAACGGTGCAGAGGGAAGCTGAGAAGAAGGAAGGAAGACCGAAACGGACTCAAGAAAGAAGGTCGGAAAATAGCTTTTGTGGTTGGTTTTGTTTTCTTAAGTGGAGTGATATTTTCCCTCTGGAGGGATTTGTACGCAGTATGTATAATGCCTCACACAGCCCAAAGCCCTGCGTACAAATCCCTCCACTTGCCCCTGTCCACAATTCTCCACCCAGGAACCACAGTTCTTCCTAGCCATTGGGAGACAGTCTTGCCATTGTAGATTCTATTTCTTTCTTTCTTTCTTTTTTTTTTTAAAATTTGCATCCTTTCTTGTTACTTTTTTCCCTTCAGTTTTCCAAGACTTGGTTTCTCTGTGTAACAGCCCTGTTTGTCCTGAGGTAGACCAGGCTGGCCTCGAACTCACGGAGATCTGCCTGCCTCTGCCTTTGGAGTTCTGGGATTAAAGGTTTGCGCCACCACACCCAACTCTCACTACTTTTAAAAATTATTATTATTATTATTATTATTATTATTATTATTATTATTATTATTATTGAGTGTGCATGTGTGTGCTGTATGGATTTGTGTGGACCATATATGCGTAGGCATTTTCAGATGCCAGAGGACACTGAATTCCCTAGAACCGGAGTTGCCGGTGGTCGTGGACCACTTGCTGTGGGTGCTGGGAACTAAACCCAATGTCCTCTGCAAGAGCAGTGTGTGCTCTTAACTGCTGAGCCATCTCTCCAGCATCAAGATTCTCCTAATTTTTTGGGGGGGGAGGTGAGGGAGGGGCACGGGAGATCTAACGAGGGTCTTGGATATCCTGGGAAACTGCTCTGTTCTTGTCCTGTGATATGATCATCTTCGCCGTATCAGGGATGGCACCGATAGGGCCACTGAGACACGGGCTGTGAATGGATTCATCAAACACAGACGGCAGAAGCAGAGTGTACTACATACACTGCAATATGTAGTGGGGAAAATGGTGGTGAGAAACTGGCGGTAGCATAAATCTTAAACTACATTTATTTGCGTGCGGGCGCGCAGGCGCACACGCACCCGTGTCAAGGTACCTGTTTGGAGGTCAAAGGACAGTTTGTGGGAGTTCATTCTCTCCTGCCATGTGGATTTTGGGGATTATACTCAGGTCAGCAGGCTTTGCAGCAAACACCCACACCTACTGATCTATCTTGCTGGCTCTAAGGGTCTGCTTTTTTGGGGGCGGGGGTTTCTACTAGCGAAGTCAGGCACTGTGTCAATGTCGCGGTGTCCTTGAATGACGGCAGTTGAGGCTTATCACGGCTAACAACCACCTGTCCTTGAGGCAACACTGGTCTTGTCTTGAGTCGGGCATGGCTCAGCAGGGCCACCTGTCCGAAACAGGTGATTGCATTTTGGGGGCTGTTAAAGTCAACTCTTTGTGAGGAGATAAGGGCCCTGCTTAGAGGCAGCTGCGGCTGTGCTCTCAGCTCAGCCCGCTGCGAAGCCTTGTCCCGGGGCTCCGAGGGCTAGCACCGTCTCCACCTCCATCCCACAATCTCTATTCACCAAAGTGCTTTCATGAATCTATTATTTATATCCCTCTTATGGACTGTTTCATACATGAAAACGGATATTTGAATGCATGCCAAATAGCTTTTATCTTTTTTTTTTTTTTCAACTTCTCTTGTTCCCGAACCCCACTTACCATGGTTGTCCCAGACAGAAAGCATGCATCCCCTTTAAAAAAAATTTATTTTTATTTATGTATATGTGTGTATGCATGTGCTGTGCTATATACTCCAGGCTCCCTGGTCAGGAAGCTTCTAGCAATTCTCCTGCCTGTGTTGCCAGTGTTCCATAGGAGTGCTGGGATTGCAGATAGGAGACATTGCTTTGTTTTGTTTTTCTTTTTGGTTTTTTTTTGAGACAGGGTTTCTCTGTGTAGCCCTCGCTGTCCTGGACTCACTTTGTAGACCAGGCTGGCCTCGAACTCACAGTGACCCACCTGCCTCTGCCTCCCAAGTGCTGGGATTAAAGGTATGGATGGGAGACATTGCATGGCTTTTTATGTGGGTTTTGGGGATTAGGTTCAGGTCTCCAGGCTTGTCTTGTGTCACAAGTGTCTTTACCCAGTGAGCCACCTCCTAGATCTGAGATATATGTATATGTATTTTTTCAACAATTACTTTTGTTTAAACGTTTTGAAAAGCATGGTTAAGATACTGTTTCTGGGGCTCAGTGGTTAAGAGCACTTGCTGCTCTTCCAGAAGATCTAGGTTCAGTTCCCAGCACCCACATCCTACCTCACAACCATTCACTACAGTAGCTTTCAGGAATCTGATGCCTCCTGATCTCCATGAACACCAGACACACACACGGGGGCACATACAGGCAAAACACTCATCCACGTACAGTACATGAATAATATTTTTTTAAAAAAAGATATTGTTTTCTTGTTTAACCTTTCGCTTTCCTAACGTGTGTGGCATGTGTGTTTGGCCTGCATGTGTGTTTGTATGCCACATGTCTGGTGCCCCCAGAAGTCAGAAGAGGGTGTCAGGTCCCCTAGAAGTGGAGCTTTGGATGGTGGCAAGCCATCATGTGGAAGCCGGGAAACATACAGCCCCTTGTTTAAACTTTTAATATTCGAGTTGGTGATTTTGTTTTTATTCTTTGGGAATGGGTCTCTGTAGCTATAGCTGCTGGCCCCGGACTTGAGGTGCTGAAGATGGCTTCGGGCTCATAACCCTCTTGACTCCCCTGACCAGCACTTGGGATAGATAGGCAGGAGCCTGGAAAGTTCTAGGTCAATTTGGGCTGCATAAAAACACTGTCTTTTTTGGGGGGGGAAAGATTTATTGAGATCTAGCTCACAGAATTTAGGATTTTGTCACTTAATGCATACAATTCAATGATTTTTTAAAAATAGTGTGTTTATAGATGTATGTAACCACGACAGTAGACAATTGCAGAACATATTTATCGCCTCAGAATAAAACCATTTATTCTTTCGCTGTTTTTGTTTGTTTGTTTTGGTTTGGGTTTTTCGAGACAGGGTTTCTCTGCCTCTGCCTCCAAATGCTGGGATTAGAGACATGCGCCACCACGCCCGGCTTACTCTTTGGCTGTTACCGTCTACTTTATGGCTGCAGATTTCTTGCTCCAAATATCTTATATGAATGGAATGAAAGGACATGACTTATTGTGCCTGTCATCTTTTGTGTAGCTTGCAGCTTTTAAGGTTCCTCTGTGCTGCAGTTTGTATGTGTACCACTTTCAGTTTGTGGCAGATGATGTACCCAATATACGGATTGACCTAGTGGCCTTGCTTGCTGCTTGCTCTTCTGTTGATCTGACAAATACTACAACCAAAAGCAATTTGGGGAGGACACAGTTTATTTGGCTCACATTCTATTACAATCCATCTCTGAGGGAAGTCAGGCAGGAACGCAAGGCAGGAACACGAAGGTAGAACCATGGAGAAATGCTGCTCCTCGACTTGCTCTCTCCCTGGCTCCTGTTCAGCTACCATTTTTAAATAAGCCAGGCCCATCTGCCCACAGCTGGCCCCACCCACAGTGGGCTGCCCCCCCCTCCCATCAATCAACAATCAAGACAATTCCCAACAGACATGGCCGCAGGCCAATCTGATCTGGGTGATGTCTCGATTATTTTGACTCTCTCAGAGGACGCTGGCGGCCATGTTGACAGCTGACACTAACTAGGGCATTTAGTTTATCCTGTGGTCTGTTAGTGGATTTTGGCTACATTTTAGTTACTTGTCTCTTATGATGATAAGACACTATGCCCAAGGCAACCTACAGAAGGAAGAGTTTTTCTGAGCAAATGTATCAGCCAGCAAATAAGGTTGGTTAGGAGGGGGGGTGGGGGGGTGGGGGGTGGAGGGGGTGGGGGTGGGGTGTGTGTGTGGGGGGGTGGGGTGTGGGGTGTGTGTGTGTGTGGGGGGGTGGCCCATGCCTTTAATCCCAGCACTTGGGAGAGAGAGGCAGGTGGATCCCTGTGAGTTCCAAGCCAGCCTGGTCTACAATGTGAATCCAGGACAGCCAAGGCTACACAGAAACCCTGTCTTGAAAACCCAAACTAACCAACCAAACAAACAAAAACAAGATTGGTTAGGAGGCAGGGCATGGTGGTGCATGCTTTTAATCCCAGCACTCAGGAGGCAGAGGCAGGCAGATGGCTGTGAGTTTAAAAGAACCAGCTCCCCCTCCTTAAGGACACCCATTAAGGCCAAAGTCTTGAAAAAGTCGGCCTACCCAATCCTCCCTTAAGGACCCCCATTAAGGCCAAAGCATGTACATTTCTAGAGGGTCCAGCATGAACCAAGGACAGACAAGTATCAGATTATTGGGTGTGTGTGGCAGGGACAGGAAAAACCTTGAAGAGTCCAACTTGACTCAAGGTCTCAGTCTGTACTCAGGATCCAGCTTGACTCAAGGACAACCAGCTGTGTTTAAAAATTTCCGCTACCCCTTCCCAACTTAGAAAGTCCCAATGCTAGTCTTTTAACCAATCAAGTTTCTGTGCTAAGTTCTACTTCTGTAAAGGGTATAAAAAGCCCATGTTTCTAGTCCTCAGGGTCTGCAGCTTGAAAGAGCTTGACAGACCGGATGCATAGGCTCAATAAATTCCTGTGTGTTTTGCATTGCCATCGGGACTCTGTCCCTCACTAGGGACTCTGGGAATAGACTAGAGATCTCTCTATCGGTGTCAATCTTACAAGTTCAAGGCCAGCCTGGTCTACAGAGGAGTCAAGGGTAGCCAAGGCTACACAAAGAAAGCCTGTCTTGAAAAACAAAAACAAACAAACAAACAAACAAAAAAAGAGATTGGTTAGGAGAGAAACTGTTAAAAGAGAGGGATTTTTTAAAAAAAGAGACTTTGAAGTTGAAAATTACAGCAAGGGACTTCAGCACAGCATCTCTGTGGGAGCACTGAGCTGGAGCAAGGAGAATCAGGCAACTTGAAGGCACATCAAAGAGGGTGTCCCTGGAGGAGCAGCAGGTGGAGCAAATAAATAAGTCCTCTGGAAAGTATGGGACACCCTCAAATGCACCCAAGCGGACACAGAAAGAGTGCTTTATTTTTTTATTTTTTTTTGAGACAGGGTTTCTCTGTGTAGCCTTGGCTGTCCCTGGCTTGCTTTGTAGACCAGGCTGGCCTCAAACTCACAGCGGTCCGCCTGCCTCTGCCTCCCGTAATGCTGGGAATAAAGGCATGTGCTGCCACAGCCTGGCTTTTTGTTTGTTTTTAGAGAGAGTGCTTTAAGGAAACAAGGGGGCAGATAGGATTCCTTCCTTCGCTTTTTGCTTGGAGACAGTGTCTCATGTAGCCCAGGCTGCTCCAGAGCTCACTACATAATTGTGGCCGGCCTCGAACCCCTGATGCTCTTGACTCCACGGCCAAGTGCTAGGATTACAAACACATGCCACCAAATCTAACTGTGTTTGCTGCCACTGCTTCTACTCTCTCCTCTCCTTCTCCTCCCCCACCCCTCTGCCAACCCTCCTTCTCCTCTTCCCTTTCCGTCTTCTTCCTTGAGACAGAGTCTCAGTATGTAGCTCTGGCTGGCCTGGCCTGGAACTCAGAAAGGCACCTGCCTCTGTCTCCACAGTGCCCAGCTGCCCTCTGCATCTTCCGTTAATACTTTGACCACTGCAGGCTCAATTTTCTTTCTTTTTTTTAAAAATATATTTATTTAACGTTCATTGGTGTTTGCCTGCTTGTGTGTCTGTGTGAAGTGTCAGAAGCTCTGGATCGGAGTTACAGACAGGTGTGAGCTGCCATGTGGGTTCTGGGAATTGAACCTGCATCCTCTAGAAGAGCAGTCGGTGCTCTTAGCCACGGAGCCATCTCTCCAGCCCCCGGGCTCAATTTTCTTAACCAATATATTTTATTAACAACTTAGTGACCGAGCCTACGTCCCTGATTACCCGACTAACCAAAACAATAGGAAATGAGGATTCATGGACACAATAACAAAACCTTAAGGATATCAGTTCCGAGGAACGATTCTCCGGGCATGAGCCGCAGAATTTCTTCTGCTGGAACCGGGGGTAACCAGAACCCAGAACCTCAGCAGGAGCCGGAGCCCTGAAGCCTTCCCTCGAGCGGTTCTCTCTAGGAGCGTCTTGAAGTGCAGCGATGAACAACCAAAACTATCCCAAGTCTCCAAAAAGCCCCGCCTCCAGTTCTGGACTCATTTACATATCTCCTCCCAGAGTCTGTTCATGGGATCTTTTCAGCTGGCAACAATCAAGCTCCCGCACGAGGTGGTCAGTCTTCTAGTGGATTAACCTCACCTGTTCTCTCACAACTGTTCCAATCCCACACTTGGGATCCTAAAAAACAGGTTTATCTCTCCTTCAGACCATATTTGCAACTGCTTTGAGAAGTTCGTCTCAAGTATTGGCCTGTGTTGGCAGCACAGCCGGTCAGTTTCCACTAGCGGTGGGAACTGCTCCGTTGTTTTTGGTAGTCCTGGGGATATAAATTGCTACATGTTCTTATCTAATTAAAATCAAGTCTTTAAAGAGTAGTCTCCGAGGCCGGTCTGGGAGGTTTGGTCAGGCCTCAGTAGGACTCTCAGCTGCCTTTTCCCTAGTTCACTATACTAAATTCCTACTGGCCTATAATTTGCTGGCTGCACTCATGGCTGTCAGCCTCCTCCTAATTGTGTGATACCAAAGTGCCCATCGCGTCAGCGACACACTTAGGCCTCAACGGCCCCAGGTGTTATCTTCGGTTTTGAATGGAGCGGTTCTTTTGGGAAGAAGATTCGAGGTCTCTGTTTATGCCTTGCTTCTCCCTGCTAGGCCTAACCTCTTAGTGTGCTGAGGCTGTGGGCGACATTTTTTATCTTGAGATGGGGTAGACCAGGCTGTGTAGACCAGGCTGGCATCAAGTTCACTTGATATTCCAATCTGGCCTCGATGTCATGATCTTGCGGCCTTTGTCTCCCAAGTGCTGGGATTCCAGGCACATGCCACCAGCACTGGTGACTCACTACTCTTGAGTGACACCATGACTCTCTTAGGAGGGCATTGGAGGGGGTGGTGGCTTTTACTAGCTCATCTTACCTCTTCTGGCATGGACTTCCCTGTGTGCTGCTGCCCATAACCCTTCACCCACTGTCCTGTCAATAAACCAGATAAACTTGTTAATTCCCCAGAGAGAACTTTGGTGGAATGGCACCTTGGCTCTTGGCCTGCCATTGGGATCTTAGGAGGAGGAGGGGGAGGAGGAGGAAGAGGAGGACAAGGAAGAGGAGGAAGAAGAGGAGGAGGAAGAAGAAGAAGAAGAGGAGGAAGGGTAAACATTGTTTATACCTCCCCTGGGGAAGGAATTCTAGCAACAGGCAACCCTAAGGTAGCCACTAGAATCACACACACACACACACACACACACACACACACACACACACACACACACTCACCTCTTTCTTATTCTTTATGGTCAATCAGTCTGCCGACAAAGATGGAATAGACCTAAGAAACACACGCTATGGCTGTATCTTAAGTGTCCCCAGAGACCCATGGGTTTAAAGGTATGGGGTTTATGGTCCCCCAGGGTGGTGCTACTAGAGGCAGCGGCACTTTCTTCTCAGGGAAAAAGGGATTCTTTCAGCTCCCGGTCTGATGTACAGCCTAACATAGTGGGGAAGGTGCGGTGAGAGGAGCATGGGCCAGCAGTGCCGCTCAGGAAGCAGAGAGCGGAGAATGCTGGCGCCCCAGGGATTCCAGTCAATGAAGTGACATCCCTCACATTTGGGGTGAGGCCACCCCCCACCCCATCCCCAACCTCATTTAATCTAGCCTAGAAACCCTCTCTCGTCATTGTAGAGGCGTGTCTTCTGAGTACGTCATTATAGAGGCGTGTCTTCTGAGTACGTCATTATAGAGGCGTGTCTTCTGAGTACGTCATTATAGAGGCGTGTCTTCTGAGTACGTCATTATAGAGGCGTGTCTTCTGAGTCATTCTTGTCGCTTTCAGGTTGACAATCTAAGCATCACAATTTCTTTTTGTTTGTTTGGCTTTTTGTTTTGTTTCTCAAGACAAGGTTTCTCTGTGTAGCCGTGGCTGTCTTAGACTTGCTTTGTAGACCAGGCTGGCCTCGAACTCACAGTGATCCGCTTCTGCTTTCTGAGTGGTGGGATTAAAGGCGTGCACCACCATGCCCAGCCCATCACAACTTCTTCTTCTTCTTCTCCTTTTTCTTCTTCTTCTTCTTCTTCTTCTTCTTCTTCTTCTTCTTCTTCTTCTTCTTCTTCTTCTTCTTCTTCTTCCTCTTCCTCTTCCTCCTCCTCCTCCTCCTCCTCCTCCTCCTCTTCTTCTTCTTCTTCTTCCTCTTCTTCTCCTTTTTGGTTTTTCGAGACAGGGTTTCTCTGTGTAGCCCTGGCTGCCCTGGATTCCCTTTGTAGACCAGGTTGGCCTCGAACTCACAGAGTTCGAACTCACAGAGCCTGCCTCTGCCTCCCGAGTGCTGGGATTAAAGGCGTGCGCCACCATGCCTGGCCCACCACAACTTCTTAATCTATCCTGGACCAAGGGCAGCAGCACTCACAGAGTCACAGCCCTGACTACATCCCTCTCCAGGCTTGTTCTGCCGATCCCTATGGCATGTCCTGGATCCTGTGTCAGACTTGGGGCTTCTTCTCGTGTCCCTGCTTGCGGCCGTCACACTCCTCACCCACCTCCCTAAAATTAACTATGAGAACACTTTTTTTTAAAAAATTATTTATTTATTTTATTTATTGCATATGAGTGCTTTATCTGCAGAAGAGGGTATCAGATTGCATTAGATGGTTGTGAGTGAGCCACCATGTGGGTGCTGGGAATTGAACTCAGGACCTCTGGAAGAGCAGGTGGCGCTCTTAACCACTGAGCCATCTCTCCAGCCCTGTGAGACCACTTTTAACTGTTATGATCTTCTCTCTTTTGCTACTCCTGCTGCCAGCCCACACAGCCACTTTCCCTGGATCCCAAGAACTCCGACTCAACCCTCATGAAAGACAACTGATTTCTGCCTGCCTGTGACTCTTATCTTAACAGGTTCTTCACGCAAATAGATCCACTTGGTAATCTCCCCAGGATGGGTTATCAACTGTCAGTTAGTCGGGAGGCCAGAAGAGGGTGCTAGATTCCTTGGAGCTGGAGTTCCAGATGGTTTGGAGGCGCCTGATTTGGGGGTGCTGAGAACTGAACTCAGATCCTCTTAACTACTGAGCCATTTCTCCAGGCTCAAGGCAAGATATTTTCTACCCCTCTGAGGTTTTTTTTTTTTTTGTTTTTCTTTTTTCTTTTTTTTTTGAGACAGGATTTCACTGTGAAACCCTGACTAGCTTGGAACTTACTGTGTACACCAGGCTGGCTTCAGACACATAAGATATCTGCCTGTCTCTACCTCCTGAATGCTGGGATTAAAGGTGTGCACCTACATACCGGGCTTTATACTCCAATTCTAAAAATATTTCTTTTTCTTTTTCTTTTTTTTTTTTTTTTTAAGATTTATTATTTTATTATGTATACAGTGTTCTGTCTGCATGTACACCTGCGGGCCAGAAGAGGGCATCAGATCTCACTATAGATGGTTGTCAGCCACCGTGTGGTTGCTGGGAATTGAACTCGGCTCTTCTGGAAGAGCAGCCAGTGCTCTTAACCTCTGAGCCATCTCTCCAGCCCCTACAAATATTTCTTCTCTTTCTCCTTCCCTTCCCCTTTCTCTATCCTTCCTTTCCCTCCTCCCCTCTTCCTTTCTCCCATGATTCCCTCTGTCCTTCTTTCTCTTCCTTTGCTGGGGACTCGCACATGCTAAGGATGGGTTCTATCCTCGGACTGCATCGAATCTGTAAAATTCCTTAAGCTGTAATGAAACAAACTCAAAAGACTCCCCACCCCTAATACCCATAGATGCTATTTCTCTGAAGAGTTTGGTCAACGGGTTCAAGGTTGTAATTAGAATAAGCTCGGGCTTTGTCGTGTGTGGCCAGGCAACAGCACTGCAATATGGAATCTGCTGCTTCAGAGCAGCTATAAGAACTTTGAATGCCCTCACCACACAGATAACAAATGTTGGCGTGGAGGTGGGTCAGTCACTTTTCTATTGCTGTGATAAAACACCGTGAACACGGCGCACGCCTTTAATTCCCAGCTCTTGGGAGGCAGAGGCAGGTGGATCGCTGTGAGTTCAAGGCCAGCCTGGTCTACAAAGCAAGTCGGGGACAGCCAAGGCTACACAGAGAGACCCTGTCTCGGAACCCGCACCCCCCCCAAAAAAACCTCACCATGAACAAGGCAACTTATAGAAGAAAAGAGGGCCAGGCTTGGTGGCGCATGCCTTTAATCCCAGCACTCGGGAGGCAGAGAGGCAGGTGGATCTCTGTGAGTTCGAGGCCAACCTGGTCTGCCTATGGAGTTTTTTTTTTTTTTTTTGGTGTTTTTTTTTTTTTTTTTTTTTTGGTTTTTCAAGACAGGGTTTCTCTGTGGAGCCTTGGCCATCCTGGACTCCCTTTGCAGACCAGGCTGGCCTCGAACTCACAGAGATCCGCCTACCTCTGCCTCCCAAGTGCTGGGATTAAAGGCGTGCGCCACCACGCCCGGCCATGCCTATGGAGTTCTAAGCCAGCCAGAGCCACATAATACAAACAACACAACATGAGTAATAATGATAAACTAAAAGTACAGCCACATACCTTGATTTCGCAGTGTTTCATCGTGCTTTAGGCCTCAGGAGGACTCGGGGAATGCTTTCAAAGCTCTGAGAAGATGCTTTGAAATCTACATGCATTGCTTAGATGGGAGGGGACTCAGGAGGCTGCGGCTTGGGTTGGGATGCTGGGGAGGGGTGGGGTGTAGAGCTACTCTCTCTGCCTCTGTCAGGTTGGCTGAGCAGCAGGGAGGTAGATGGGCTTGCAGGGACAGAGGTGGCACCTGCGTTGCTTTGGCCTTCACAGAAGCGTTGGCTTTGGGTCTTAACTCATGCGCAGGGCCTGCTGGCTTACAGAGAGGGGAGGCTGTGCGTACTGCAAAGGTGTGCTGGGGAGGAGGATGCCATGAACTGGGAAATGGTGACATAGGAGCTTGTTATGCCAAGATGGTGGCAGGGACATGTATGCCTGGCTACTAGGGTACAGAAGGCTGCTCACTGTATTTCACCAATCGGTTATTCTTTGCAGAAGTTTCTCCTCCTCCTCCTCCTCCTCCTCTTCCTCCTCCTCCTCTTCTTCCTCCTTCTCCTCCTCCTCTTCTTCTTCTTCTTCTTCTTTTGTTTTTCAAGACAGGCTTTCTCTGTGTCACCTTGGATGTCCTGGACTCGCTTTGTAGACCAGGCTGGCCTCGAACTCACAGCGATCCATGTGCTTCTGCCTCTGGAGTGGTGGGATTAAAGGTGTGCACCACCACACCTGGCTTCTTTCTTTTTTCTTTTCTTCTTCTTCTCCTCCTCCTCCTTCTTCATTAAGAACTTTAAATTTATTTTACTTACTGTGACGGTTTGAATGAAAGTGACTCCCATAGGCCCATAGAGAGTGGCACTATTAGGAGGTGTGGCCTTGTTGGAGGAGGTGTGTCAGTGGGCGTGGGCTTTGAGGTCCCAGATGCTCAAGCTACGCCCGGTGTCTCCCTCTTCTTCCTGGTGATCCAGCACCACGTCTGTCTGCGTGCCACCACGCTCCCGCAGTGATGACAACGGGCTACACCTCTGAAATATAAACCAGCAGCCCCAACGAAACGGATTTCCTCTATAAGACTTGCCTTGGTCGGGGTGTCTCTTCACAGCAATAAAAACCCTAACTACGACACTTATTATTTGTGTCAGAGAGGAACTGTCAGGAGTTGGTTCTCTCCTTCCTTTGTGGTTCCAGGGATCGAAATGAGGCCATTATGCTCACATGACAAGTGCCTTTACCTGTTGACACATCTTATTGCCTTTTTTTTTTTTTGAGACAGGGCATATAGCCCAGGCTGCCTTAGTCCTGGTTGGGTCACCCTTCCAAATGCATGTACCACTGGGTAAACCCTTCCTTTTACCTGAGCTGTGACAGTGACCCCCCCTCCCTGGTGCTGAGTGGAAAGGCTATGGAGGAGAAACACAGCTTAAGCCATTTTGAATGAAATTTTGAGTAGGGGGTAAAATAACATTTTAAGCCCCAAGACCTCCCTGAGTGACTGACATCCTGCTCGGCAGAAAGAGACATGTACGTGGGTAACTGACGTCCCGGTTGGCAAGCTGAGACATGAATGCCTGGCAAGTGGCCCCGCCACAGCTGAGTAAACCAACTAATGGGAACAGGATAAGAGTACCACACAGACGCGTTCCTAAGGAAGTCCCCTATCCCTAAATCCTGATCGGTGTTAAAAAAACATGTCTGTAACTTGGCACAGATGTTTGTGGATTTGGAGCTTAAAAGCTCTGTGACATTCTTGCTCGCATCACCGCTCAGCTCCCGAGTCTGTTCTGTGGCCCCGAGCGACCAGTAGTGGCCTGAGTACAGTGAATTTTGCTACCCGCTTAAACACGTACTTAGATGAACTTTCAAAGAGGCAGTCCATTTCCAAGTCTGTGCTGTTGTCCCCGATTGGTCAGTTTTTTGCTGCCTAATTTAAATAAAGGTCTTGCTTTTGCTAGGCTCCTGGGCCTGCTTGCCTTGTGTTGGATTTTCGCACCCTAACGCAGGAAGCTAAGGCAGTTTTACGATGTGTTCAGTTCGTTGTCAGCCTTAACAATTCTCGCTCAGGAACTCTGTTTTGTGCTTCACACTGTATAGTGTGAAGGCTGGGGAGAGGGCTCCCTGGGGAAGATGCTGGCTGTGGCGGCCCAAGGGCCCGAGGTTGGATCCCTAGCACCCACACTGAAGGCTGAGCACCACCACACTGCACGTTATAATCTCAGTGATGGAGAGGCAAACACAGGCGGATCCCCAGAGGTCCATGGCTAGCCAGCCTAGCCAAACTGGTGAGTTCCAGTTCAGTGAAAGGGCCTTCTCTCAAAATATAAGACAGGCAGTGACCGAGGAAGGCACCTGGGGTTGGAGTGGGATCTCCACACGTAAGCATCCACCTGCAAACATACTCTTTCTATTTATTTATTTTATTTGTAAAAGTGACTGAGGAAGACGTCTGATGTCGGACTGGGGTGTCCACACGTAAAGATCCATACACAAACACTCTCTCTCTCTCTCTCTCTCTCTCTCTCTCTCTCTCTCTCTCTCTCTCGTGTGAAATGAAGATTCCCTGATACAAGCTGGCTGACACAGAGTGAATTAACATGACTTTGCTCTTTCAGGCTCAGCAGGGAAGGCTCCCCCCCACCCCCGTGCTCCCCAATACAAACTAGTAAAATCCCATGATGTTTTGTGTTCACATTTATTTACTTATTTATTTTTACAAGTCAGAAACAGGAGCCCCCGATGATAAGGGTTTCTATACCTTAAAAAAGAGGCGCTCATCCTCCCTTTCCGCTTTGTTAAAACTATGGAACGGCCTTAACAGCAGAGGGCAGTGTTTTATAGTACTTGCCAAGATGTCCTTACACCTTGTGGTCTGAGAGACTAATGTGTGTCTTATGAGTGTTCGCAGTTTTCTCTCTGTTGAATAATACACTGGCCCTGGGCCTCAGTGAACCCAGAACGTCATAAACCGCAGACAAAACACAACCAAGCCAAACAAAACAGAATGAAACACCTGCCCCTCCCCCACTCACCGCGGGGGGGGGGGAACTCTTCTACTTTATGAAGCTACCCACCCCACCCCTCCCCCACTCACAATAAGTTGCGCTGTTTGGGTGTTGTCTGGTTGTTAGGGATGGGGGCATTTTATAACATACAATTTTCTCTAGATCCAAGCAAGCCCTGTCAAGTTAGGTATTTTAAAAATCAAAATTTGTTTGTTTGTTTGTTTGTTTGTTTGTTTGTTTTTATGTGCATAGGTGTGTGTCTTTGCACCCCGTGTGTGCAGTGCCCATGGAGGCCAGGAGAGGGCATCAGATTCCTTGGAACTGGAGTTATGGATGGTTTATGTGCAGCCAGCACACTTGATTTAGCTTTAGGGCTAGTCAGAGATGGTGAGTTTTGTTTGAGAAATGTACCCCTAGTCTTAACAAGAAGAAAATATGCTGTTGCTGCTGCTCCTGCTGTGTGTGTGTGTGTGTGTGTGTGTGTGTGTGTGTGTGTGTGTATGTGTGTCTCCATTCCCTCACTGGGGGATTCTAGGCAGGGGCTCTACCACTGAGCCACACCCTAGCCCCTCACTGGGGGATTCTAGGCAGGGGCTCTACCACTGAGCCACACCCCCAACCTCTCATTGGGGGATTCTAGGCAGGGGCTCTACCACTGAGCCACACCCCCAGCCCCTCACTGGGGGATTCTAGGCAGGGGCTCTACCACTGAGCCACACCCCAGCCCCTCACTGGGGGATTCTAGACAGGGGCTCTACCACTGAGCCACACCCCCAACCTCTCATTGGGGGATTCTAGGCAGGGGCTCTACCACTGAACCACACCCCAGCCCCTCACTGGGGGATTCTAGGCAGGGGCTCTACCACTGAGCCACACCCCAGCCCCTCACTGGGGATTCTAGGCAGGGGCTCTACCATTGAGCCACACTCCCAGCCTCTCATTGGGGATTCTAGGCAGGGGCACCTGCCTCTGCCTCCCGAGTGCTGGAATTAAAGGCTTGTGCCACCACATCTGGCTACACTCAGCATTTTTAAAAGACTGATTTAACAAGCTTTACAAACAATAAGAGATTCCCTTGTTCAGTACTCAGCTCTGCCAAAAGGGATGGGGGTCAAATTTGGCTCCCCATCCACGTTATAGAAAGCTAAGCCACCATCCATGTTATAGAAGCTGGGAGTGGTGGCACACACCATTAATCTCATCACCCAGGAGACAGAGGCAGGTGGACTTCTGTGAGTTCAAGGCCAGCCTGGTCATCATAGTGAATTATAGGACAGCCAGGGCTACATAAAGTGACCTTGTCTTCAACAGGGGGAAAAAAAAAAGCTGGCAAGTATATAAGTTCCCTTCTCATTAGTATAATAAATACCATGGCAAAAGCAATTTAAAGGAGAAAAAAGAGCCGGGCGGTGGTGGTGCACGCCTTTAATCCCAGCACTCGGGAGGCAGAGGCAGGTGGATGGCTGTGAGTTTGAGGCCAGCCTGGTCTACAAAGCGAGTCCAGGACAGCCAAGGCTACACAGAGAAATTCTGTCTCGAAAAACAAAACAAAACAAAACCAAAAAAAAAGGAGAAAAAACTGGGAGGATGGTGGCAGGAACACAGGGTTGGTCAGTCACATTGTAGCGACAGTCAGGAAGCAGAGAGAACAGGAAGTGGGGCCAGGCTATCCAACCTTAAGGACCGCCCCCACCGACACACTTCCTCTAGCAAGTCTCCATCCTGTACCGATTTCATAGTCTTGCATACAGGGCCACCAGCAGGTGTCCAATGTTCAACAGACCACGAGACTGTTTGGTGAATATTTCCTCTTTAACCCATCACCAGGCAGCACTGGGAAGGCCGATAAGGTTAAAGGCTAGCCTGGGCTGCATGGGAGCTTATCGCAACAAATCCCACAACAAAATTATCTGTTGGAACCTGGTCTTGGTGCACAGCCATAAAGCTCAGCACTCGGGAGGCCGAGGCAGGAGGCTCTTCAGTTCAAGGCCAGCCTGGGCTACACAGCAAGGTGCTGGTTTAGAAATTAAAGTCTGGCCAGGCGTGGTGGCGCACGCCTTTAATCCCAGAACTCGGGAGGCAGAGGCGGGTGGATCGCTGTGAGTTCGAGGCCAGCCTGGTCTACAAAGTGAGTCCAGGACAGCCAAGGCTAACACAGAGAGACCCTGTCTCGAAAAACAAAACAAAACAAAAGAAATTAAAGTCTGTTGGCTTCACGGGTGTATGCTCACACACTATTTATTTCGTCAAGTAGTTTTTAATTCCAAGCATTTTCCCCTCCAAGGACAGACGTATTCCCCTCACCAACACAACTGTATGTTGTGACCAGTGACAGGATTGAGTTTTGCATTCGTTGTTTTACATCAGTAGCAGAGTAGGTTGGTTTGGTTAGGATTGTTAATTTCCCCTTGGGGAGAGGCAAGTGCCAGGGGGCACTGATTGAGAAATCGATAACTCTTTAGTGAGTCTGGTGAATTAACGGTCACACACACACACACACACACACACACACACACACACACACACACAAACACACACACACGTCAACCTTTTCTTCCAAAGAGTATTGATTTTCCTCAGGACCAGGCGTGCCCATTCGTTCCCCTGACTTCCTTCCTCTAAATAGTAACATAGCAAGATATCCAAACAAATCCCTAAAACTGCACACTAGCCCTCCCCTTTAAAAAAAAAAAACAGCAGTAGGAATCACAGCGAACTCCTCTTGTTTGCATATTTGTATTGCAACCCCTAACCCCTCCGGAGGACACGTGGCTGGCTGCCTGCGCCGCCCGGAGGCCAGAGCATGGGGCTGCGGATTAAGCCCTGAATACTGACTAGTTTTTCCAAGCGGTCCCAGCCTGTAAAGATAGAGCTCATAGCTCCCAGGCAGAACGGGATCGTCCAAAGCCGAGCGAGAATTTTGAGCAATAGCTCTCTGATGTATAAATTTATTTTGCTCTTAGTGTTTTACTCTCGCTGGCTGCATTATTCTTTATTTCGACTTTCTTTGAAAATAGCTTCGTTCTTTTTTTTGTTTTGTTTTGTTTGTTTGATGTCCGCCCCCTTCCCCCCTGCCCTCCCCCCCCCCCACGACACTGTGGGTGGAGTTATTTTTGGTCGGTTCCTGTTGAATGTGGCAGTCTTGGTTTTTTAATTTTTATTATTTTTCTAAGTTCTTTTGTTTCTTTATCTTTAAAGAACCAAGTTGGGGATGATTAGGTGCATCAGACACCCTGCCCTCCCTGGGGACTTCCAGAAGAGTCTGTGTGGCCGTTCACTGAGCATGGGGTCAAGGTGGGAAGCCCTGCCAAGTGACATCTCAGGGTTCCTTCCCGTTAGGGTGGGAAACAAGGCTTTGGGCTGTGAGTTTCTTTTTCTAACAGTTTTAAGTTATTATTATGACTATTTTCAGGGCAAATCAAATGTATTCCCTGCACGGGCTTATTCCTCTGTTATCAAAGAAACATATATTGTAGACCAATGAATTGGTTTATTTACTCTTTCTTTCTTTCTTTTTGGTTGTTGTTTTTCGTCTTTTTGTTTGTTTGTTTGTTTGTTTGTTTTGTTTTGTTTTGTTTTGAGACAGGGTTTCTCTGTGTAGCCTTGGCTGTCCTGGACTCACTTTGTAGACCAGGCTGGCCTCAAACTCCCGGTGATCCGCCTGCCTCTGCCTCCCGAGTGCTGGGATTAAAGGCGTGCGCCACCACGCCCGGCTCTTTTTTCTTTCTTTCTTTTTTTTTTTTTTTTGGTTTTTTGAGACAGGGTTTCTCTGTGTATCCCTGGCTGTCCTGGACTCACTTTGTAGACCAGGCTGGCCTCGAACTCACAGTGATCCGCCTGTCTCTGCCTCCCGAGTGCTAGGATTAAAGGCGTGTGCCACCACGCCCGGCTCTTTTTTCTTTTTTGAGACAAGGTCTTGCCCTGTGGTTTGGGTTAGCCTTGAATGACTAAGTAACCTCTGTGGCCTTGAATTTGTGAGTAAAAGGGAAGCTATGGGAGACATTCTTTAAAAATAATTTAAACTGCTGGGCATGGTAGGAGGCAGAGGCAGGTGGATCTCTGTGAGTTCGAGGCCAGCTACAGACTGAGTCCAGGACAGTCAAGGCTATACAGAGAAACCCTGTCTTGAAAAACCAAACCAGCCAATCAACCGACCAAACAAACAAACAAAAAACAAAAAGAAGACAACAAAAAAAACTCCTCCGAATAATTAATAATAATAATAATAATTTAAACTTAAAATTTATGACCTTATTAAGTCTTTATGAGCACATCAACGTATATTTTCCTTTAATATGCAATAAAAGAAGATTGTTGTGACTTCAGAAACGGTGATTGATGTTTTCACACACTGCATCCTTTCTGTGGTCAGGCAATCTGAGACCTGTTTGCAGGTTTTAGCAGAGTACTAGAAAGTTCTCTATGAGGGAGGTTGTCCTCTGACCTAGGGGATTGGAACTCCAACCATTATGCTTTTTTTTGGGGGGGGGGGTTTGAGACAGGGTCTCTCTGTGTAGCCGTGGTTGTCCTGGACTCACTTTGTAGACCAGGCTGGCCTCGAACTCACAGCGATCCACCTGCCTCTGCCTCTCGAGTGCTGGGATTAAAGGCGTGCGCCACCACGCCTGGCCATTATGCTTGTATGACAGGAACCTTACTGGCTGAGCCATCTCTCAAACCCCATTTGCCTGTTGTTGTTGTTGTTGTTGTTGTTGTTGTTGTTATTATTATTATTATTATTATTATTATTATTATTATATCACCTAGACCCCATTAAGCATCAAGATAAGTAGCAAGTTGTTTTAATTACTTTGTGTTATTTGGGAGTGAAAACATCAGTTTGCCGCTTTTAAAAAGATGTATTTTATTTGTACGTATGTGTTCTGCCTGCAGTACACAGCTTCAGAAGGGACACACATGGAGTGGCGAGCGAGAAAGGGGACAGCTGCCCAGCCGGCCAAAACGGCTGCATCCATGCTGGACATCAACAGCAGATGGGGAAGGGTTGACTTGGTTCATCCCTCACACGTGTCACCAGCTATTCTGCACCTCAAAATGTGACCAACCCATAATACCTTCCACACCATAATTCTAAATAATAGCTATAATGGGGATGGAGAGATGGGCTCACTGGCTAAGGGCACCTGCTGTTCTTCCAGAAGGCTAGCGTTTGATTCCCAGTATCCACGTTAGGTGGCTAACAACTGCATGAAAGCCCAGCTCCAGGGAGGACCCAGTGCCTCTGACCTCGGAGGGCACCTTCACTCCTCAGTGCGTGTGCTCACACACAGTCAATTTAAAATGTTAAAGCAATTATTTGTTTACTATTATTATTATTGTATGGCGTGTGTTTGTGTGTGTGTGTGTGTGTGTGTTTGTGTGTGTGTGTGTGTTTGTGTGTGTGTGTGTGTTTGTGTGTGTGTGTGTGTGTGTGTGTGTGTGTGTGTGTGTGTGTGTGTGGTGGAGGGCGGGAGGAGATGTCAGAGGACAACTTTGTGGAGTCTTCTCTCCTTTCACGATCATGTCGGTTGCAGAGGTTGAACTCGGGGTTGTCAGGACTGTGCAGCAAGTGCTTAGCCTGCTGAGTCTTCTCTCGACAGCCCCACCTGTTGTTATTGTTTTAATGTTTTGCATATGTGTGTGTGTGTGTGTGTGTGTGTGTGTGTTTGTGGGTGCTGGGAATTGAGCTCAGAACCTTTGGAAGAGCGGACAATGCTCTTATCCCCTGAGCCATCTCTCTAGCCCCGTGTGTGTTTGTGTATGTGTGGTGTGCAAGTATGTATGTTCACATGGGGTGGGAGTGTGAGTATGTGGGGATGCAATGCACGTGTGGGTGGAGGCCTGAGACACATTTGAGACCCTCAGAGTATGGGTGACATTTAAAGGTCACAATGCTTAGGCTAGGTGGGGTGAGGCACACTAGAATCCCAGCATTTGGGAGGCAGAGACGGGAGGATCTGAGTTCCAAGCCTGCCTGGACTACCTAACAGATCTTGTCATCTTGTCTCAGAAAAGAATGAAGCTGGGCGTGGTGGCGCACACCTTTAATCCCAGCACTCAGGAGGCAGAGGCAGGTGATTCGCTGTGAGTTCCAGGCCAGCCTGGTCTACAAAGTGAGTCCAGGACAGCCAAGGCGAAAAACAAAATAAAACACAACAAAAGAAACGAACAAAAAGAACGAAGACCTTTCATCTCAGCAGTTGGGAGACAGAGGCAGGTGGATTTCTCTGAGTTTGTGGTCTAGGCTGTCTCAAGTTCTAAGACAGTCAGGGCTACACAGAGAAACCCTGACTCAGAAAACAAAATCAAACAAAACAAAAAAGAAGAAGAAGAGGAAGAGGAAGAGGAAGAGGAAGAAGAGGAAGAAGAAGAAGAAGAAGAAGAAGAAGAAGAAGAAGAAGAAGAAGAAGAAGAAGAAGAAATAAGAAACGAAATACAAACACCACCACCACCAAAAAACAAAACCTCAAAGGATGTTGCTGGTAGTGAAAAGCTCACCCAGGATGTACAAGGAAGGTCCCTGGCCTCAACCCTCAGACCTGGGGGGTAAAAGTCACACAAAGGGCTGCAGAGATGGCTCAGTGGTTCAAGAGCCTGCCAAGCAAGTGTGAGGACCCAGGCTTTTATCTTTAGAAACCCACTTAAATGCCAGGTCGGAGTGGCAGCCTGACTGTAATGCTAGCCTCAGAAGCTGGGAGACAGGAGCTCTTGCCTCAATAATTATGGCATAAGGGAAATCTCTATTGCTCTTGGTTTTGGACATCATCTTTAGGTCTCCACATGTATGGGTGTATATGTGTAGTTTGGGCATACGTGTGTACCCAAACCATATAGAAACATACACCCACATACATGCACATTACAGCCGAAAAACAAAACAAAACAAACCACAAGTGGAGAAATACAAGGCACAGAAGCCAGGTACGTACCTGTGAGGCCAGACTTTTCGGAGGTAGAGTCTGGGAGGCTCATGAGTTCGAGGTCGTCCTTGGCTCCGTAGAGTTCCAGGACAGCCTCGGCTACCAGAGGCCCTGCCTCAAAGTAAACCAACAACAACCGCAAGGCCACTGGGGATAGATGAGAGAGTCCTTGGTTTTGCAGAAATAAGAGGAGATAGTTTCAGACTGAGCCCCAAGCCACGGGGCCTGCAAAGTAGAAGTAGTATTTCAGTAAAAACCCTGAACGCTGTGAGCCGGCAACTGTGTGAGGCTCATGTGTGTGTCAGGCGCCGACAGAGGTGAGTTCTGAGCCACCTGAGCCCTTTGGTGACTTCTTACCTCAGCTTTTCACCAGGTTTTCAGCCCTTCAGCACTTGGGGAGAGGGGTGGGGTGGGGGGTGGGGGAAGGTCAAATTCCAATGTGCAGCCCGATCGTTGTCTAAGTATTCCATTTAGACTTAGAATAAAACAGATTAACGAATGAAAGTGCTGGAGGCCCCGTGTCTGTTCGTAGGCACTTAACCCACCCCATAGTGGCGTCCTGGTGTCAAGCAGCTGTGTATATTTAGAGCGAGCTCATCTGAAATGCTCCAGAGGGCTTTTTGTGTCGTGAGTTAAAACTGCTTGGGAGAGCTGATTGGCCCCGGTCCACAAAGAGGCTTCCGATAGGTTTTAGAGCCTTCTGTCTCATTTCCTTGTGCATTTGTTATTAGCTCAATAAATAATAAATGGAGGAATTACCCAGTCACTAATTTGCTTTTCTTGATCAAGTGGAATTCATGTTTTAATAAATTGCCATTTTTGTATTATTGAATGTGAGCCGTAATACACCCGTAACTTCGAACATAAAACTATTTTTTACTGTCGCATTTTTTTCCCCACCCGTTCCCCCGCATGTCTGCTCTTCAGCTATGGCTTTTTGTCGGGATGTTTGTTTGTTCAGTTTTCAACCTCTCGAGCCCCTGTGTTGTAGGCGCCTTCCAGGGAGATGTTTGCTTTCTTCCCAAATTACTTCACTTAAAAAACTAATATTTGTTTACTGTTCTCTGATCATAAGAATAATAAATGATCCTTTTTAGAAATCTTCCACTGCTTCTTTTTCCAGTGTGTGTGTGTGTGTGTGTGTGCCTGCCTGTGTCTGTGTGAGTTTATGCACACCATACGTGTGCAGTGCGTGAAGAGGTTAGGGGCCATTAGATCTCCCGGATCCAGAGATCTCTAGGTGCTGTGCGCTGCCTGAGGTGGGTGCTGGGAACTGAATTCAGGTCCCCTGGAAGATGAGCAAGTTCCCTAACTGCTGAGCTTATTTCTCCAGCCCCAGAGAGTGGCCGAAGCCACCCGTATTATCAGGAAATGTTGAGTTGAGATATATGAACTTGCTGATATTTAATTAGTGTTGGTTATAGAAACTGCAGTTTCAAATAATTCTATCTACGCAAAAAAAAAAAAGAAAGAAAGAAAAGAAAAGAAAAGAAAAAAGAAAAAGAAAGAAAGAAAGAAAGGAAGAACGGAAATAGTTCTACGTATTCCTTTGTTTGCATTTGTAATTATTCCCACACTTACTTACTTGGCTTTCTGATTCAGTTTCAGGCTTTTAGATTTCCCTTATAACAAGAATTGAATAGTTCCCCGAAATAGCATCTCTTGTTTTCTCTTTCCTCAGAGAATTGGTTTCATGCCTCCCTCAGTCTCTCCTCTGACTTCTCGGAGCCAGAGGCCACCTGTGCTCACTTCGCCTTTCTGGCACATTGTTCTAAAATGGCTACAAGCCGTCATAGATGCAGCAACCCAGGGGTGCTTTTAGAAAGGGGTGCACTTGGGTACGATTGTGGGAGGCACATTAGCTCACAAGCAGCCTTACGCAGGTTGGGGAATGTAGCTTAATTGGTAGAGTGTTTGCCCAACACGCAAAAGACCCTGGTTCAAGTCCCCTGATCTACAGAAAACTGGATGTGTTAGTCCGTCTCTGTAATCTCAGCATTCGGGAAGTAGAGGCAGGGAGCTCATAGGTTCAAGGTCATCCTTAGGTACATAGTGATTTCGATGCCTGTCTGGTCTATGTGAGACCCTGGTCACGGATAAACAAGCATCCCTTAATAACCTGACCTTATGCATGTGAGCAAGTACTTTAACATATTATTAAAGCGGGTACCGGTCTCAACTTGGGAGAGGGCACCTTGCCTGACTGATTTTTTTTTCACTTCTGTGTCTTCATGCTATGTCAGGATGGGATCCTATTGTGTGTCGAAGGGCATGTGGAACCGCATCGTCGTATTTTGGCTGCATTTCAGGTGTCTCTTCCTTTGTCAACAAAGGCTATGTGTGTTGGCAGCCATGTCAATTCATCATGATGATGCTGATTAACGGAAGGCGGGGGTGTGGGGCGTGGGGGAGGGTGGGAGTGGGGTGTGGGGGTGTGGGGGAGTGGGGTGTGGGGGAGGGTGGGAGTGGGGTGTGGGGGTGTGGGGGAGGGTGGGAGTGGGGTGTGGGGGAGGGTGGGAGTGGGGTGTGGGGGTGTGGGGGTGTGGGGGAGGGTGGGAGTGGGGCGTGGGGGAGGGTGGGAGTGGGGTGTCGGGGTGTGGGGGAGGATGGGGGAGGGTGGGAGTGGGGTGTCGGGGTGTGGGGGAGGGTGGGAGTGGGGTGTGGGGGAGGGTGGGAGTGGGGTGTGGGGGAGGGTGGGAGTGGGGTGTGGGGGTGGTGTGGGGGAGTGGGGGAGGGTAAGGGAGTGGGGTGTCAGGGTGGGGGGTGTGGGGGAGGGTGGGAGTGGGGTGTGGGGGAGTGGGGGAGGGTGGGAGTGGGGTGGGTTGTGGGGGTGTGTGGGGTGTGGGGGAGGGTGGGGGAGTGGGGTGTCGGGTTGTGGGGGTGTGGAGGAGGGTGGGAGTGGGGTGTCGGGGTGTAGGGTGTGGGGGAGGGTGGGGTGTAGGGGTGTGGGGTGTGGGGGGTGGGAGGGGGTGTGGGGGTGGGGCGGGGTTGACAAGCTTCCTCTCATCTTGTCCTCTTGTCTCTCAGTCTATGCGGGTGGCATTTCTGCTCGTTGGTTTTCTCAAGAACTTTGTGGGCCGTCTATGTATCTCACTGGCTTTCTCTCTGTTGTACCAACTCCAGGCTAGCGTATCTTTTTGTGGCCACTCTGCCCCTCGCCGTGCACACCTGGGTCACCTTCCAGGGATGCTAACGGGCAGTTTCCTTGAGCGCTTGAAGGCTCCGTGGTTTAATGAGACGGTTTATTGCTCCCATTCTCAGTCTCTCCAAAGGGCACCTTAGGAAGCCGAAGACTCTGACTTCCTATGGTGCTGAGGTTTAGTCACACCCTCAACATCCACTCAGTTTCCCCGCCCTGCTTCCGTGCCCCGCGGTATTTATTGTTCCTATCTGGAAAGGCTGCGACTAAAAATATGCAGGTGGGACTCTTCTTGTTCTTTTCAGAAATATTTCTTTTCGTTTTATGTATGTTTATTCACGTGTGTGAAGTGCCCACAGAAACCCAAAGAGCGCAGCCGGGTGCCGTAGTGGACTCCTTTAATCCCAGCACTCGGGAAGCAAAGGCAGGCGGGGCGGGGCGCTGTGAGTTCGAGGCCAGCCTGGCCTACAAATCAAGTGTCCTCAGAGAGGGAGTCTTGGAGTCACTGACTTCCAGATCAGGACCTCACCTTGGTGGAAGGACCTGCTGGATCAGCCCAGATCAGCCATGACTCTGATTGGCAAGATCTCCGTTTATACAACCTCCTCGCTTAGCTCTGACCCTCCCGTCCCCGCCCTCTCTCCTTCCTTCCCTCCCGTGCTGTGGTGGTATCAAGAACGCGCACCCCCGCCCCTCCCGTTTAGGCTCATATATTTGAATGCTTAGTCACCAGGGAGGTGAACTCTTTGAAAAGATCACAAGATTAGGGGGCGTGGCCTAAGAAGAAGAGGGGTGGCCTGGGAAGAGGGGGGCGTGGCCTTGATGGAGTGGTGGCCTCTGAGTTTTCGAAAGCCCTTGCTGGGTCCAGCTCTCTTTTCCCCCTACTTGTGGATCAAGATGTAGCTCTCAACTACTCCTCCAGCAGCATGCTTGCCATTTCTGTTGCCATGCTCCAACCATGATGGAAGTGTACGCCAGCCTCTTTTAGATGCTTTTTTCTTTTAAGGGTTGCCCTGGTGAAATAGAAAGGTGATGTAGGTTTTTTTTAATTTTATTTTTTAATCCCCCTCTCTTTTTGAGATAGTTATAATTCTCCAGACTCAGCTCCCAAGGGCCGGGTTTATTTGTTCGCTTGTTTATTTCTGCACGTGCTATATGTAGACCTTGATACACACGTGGAGGCCAAAACAACTTGCAAGAGTTGATGCTCCTTCCTGTCACGGAACCCTGGGGTTGGATAGCACGTGCCTTTCTTTACCTGGTGAGCCATCTCCCCCACCCCCACCCCAAATGCTGCAATTGTAAGTGCGCACCACCATACTCGGTTTCCTTTTATAAACTCTATGCCTTAAAATCTCTTTGCTAAAATATATAGTAATTCTTATGTTTCAGCACTTACTGTTTTTTTCCCCCTAATCCTAGTATTAATAAATGTGATATTCAGCTCAGGGTAATTTGCTTTAAGCTCATGGTGAATCCCGATAGTGGAGCCATCCTTGTTAAGATGAAATTTAGTTTATTTAAATATTTATTCACTTTGTGTTCCTGTGTGTTTGTGTACGTGCATGCGTGCGTTTGTATGTGGTGTGTGCACACGCACGTGTGTGTTTGTGGGTCAGAAGACAACTTACAGAACTCGGTTCTCCCCTTTTTACGGTGTGGGCTATAGGGACTGAACTCGGGCAGGCACCTTTCTCTGCTGTGTTAATTGCTAATCCACTGTGATGGTAAAACACCATGATCAGAAACAGCTTAAGGAGGAGTTTATTTTGGCTTATTTGTCCTGAGGGAGAATCTGTAACAGTAGGGGAGGTGTGGTACGCTGAGAACTCACCCGAAGCAGAGCACAGAAGCAGGAAATGAGTCGAGGGTCTAAACCCTCAATGCCTGCCCCCCAGTGATCTACAGCAGGGGTGTACCTCCTAAGCGTTCCATGATCTCCCCAAAGAGCTCCGCCAACCAGGGACGGAGTTCTCAAATACATGAGCCAACAGGGGAATTTCTTATACAACCACTATACTCAACAAGCTATCTAGACCACTTTTGTTTGTTTTTTGAATCAGGGTTTCTCTGTGTAGCCCACTATGTAGACCAGGCTGGCCTCGACCTCACAGCGATCCGCCTGCCTCTGTCTCCCGAGTGCTGGGATTACAGGCATGCACCACCGCGCCCGGCTCTAGACCATATTTTTTTCCCTTGCACATTTGGGCACTTTTTTGGCTTATAGTTTAGTCTACGCAGAGAACAATTCAGGCTGAATAAACTATGAGCTGAATTCTTCCTGAGTTGACGTTGGCATATTGGGTTTCACGTATGTTTGTGTTTACTGGGCGTGTACGGTACACACCTGTAACCCTAGAGCTGCAGAAACAGACAGAAAGACTCTTGAGTCCTCCCCCCTCCCTCAGCCCAATCCAGGCTACATAGTTCCAGGCTAGCCTGGGCTACAGCCTGTTCTATGGTGTGGGGTACATTTGTCTGAGATGATGCTTTGTCTGCTCCCCGCCCTGCCCCCTCCCCTCTCCCGCCCCCCTCCCCCCCCCACCCCCCCCAACCTTCTGAAATCAGTGTTTCACAGTCTCCAGTGGTTTTTGCCTACAGAAAGGCCCTGGTGCAGTGCCCCCTGCTGGTGAGTGGCAGCTGAACATTAGCGTCATGTCAGTGATGGGCGCTGTGAGTCCCCTTGTTGACACTGGAGCCGGGGGTAATGCTGAGCCTGCCAGGTCATTTTAGATCATGTCCTTAAAGCAACAGAAAGTCGAATCTATAGCAAATGAGCAGCTCACTGGCTTTTTATACCAACCGCCCCCCCCAATACATTTTTTTTTTCCTGACACGCGATGATACACTATAGCTCAGTTTGGCTGATTAAATATGAACACTTTATAGAAACGTTTGTATTTCCGCCTCAGCCTGAGTTTATTTAACAAGTCATTTTCCTTCAATTCTCAGGAGCTGTATCCTCCTATCACTGGGAAACCTGCTTTGAGCCTCCCCAGAGAAGATTTAAGCGTGAAACATTTTAGGAGTGTTAATTTTGTTAAGCAATTAAGAGAGCATTTTCAGGGGGACAAAAAGCCTTTTCCTTTCCTCTTTTACTTCATGGGATGAGTTGGCGATTGCTTATGTGGGTTTCTAAGTGGTCATGTTAAAGAATATTAATTAAATCTAAGGACTGATGAGTGTCTGAGATCCTCATTTTTAACTTTGACATCTCCTGGATGTGATTGCTTGAGAATGCAGTTTTGCTCTATTTCAGTTTGCTCTTGTGGTAGGTAGGGCTAAATATGGCCGTCTATAGTAGTCCCCTACCCGGTGGGGACCAAAATGCCACAGGGAGCAACTCAAAGGAGGAGAGATGTGTTTTAGCTCACGGTTGCAGAGCCCTCAGTCCATGACAGCTGGGCCCCATTCGCTTGGACAGAACGTTGTGTGGCAATCTACCTCCTGGTAGGCAGAAAGCAGGTCACGGGAGACAGGAAGCGCCAAGGGACAAGATGTCTTAAAGGATCTACACCCAGTGATACACTTCCTCTAGCTGTGTCCCACTTCCTAAAGTTCCCAGAACTTCCTAAAATAGCTTCACCAGTTTAGGATGAAAAAAATTTAACACAGCCGGGCACGGTAGGGCACCCCTTTAATCCCAGCACTCTGGAGGCAGAGGCAAGTGGATCTCTGTGAGTTCAAGGCCAGCCTGATCTAAAAGAGAGTTCCAGGACATCTAAGGCTATACAGAGAAACCCTGTCCTGTTCCTGTATTTTTTTTTTTTTAAAAATGAGGGGCTGGAGAGATGGCTCAGAGGTTAAGAGCACTGTCTGCTCTTCCAGGGGTCCTGAGTTCAATTCCCAGCAACCACATGGTGGCTCACAACCATCTATGATGTGATCTGATGCCCTCTTCTGATGTGCAGGTGTATATGGAGGCAGAGCACTGTGTATATAATAAATAATTAAAAGAAAAGAATCTTTTCTTCCTTTACATGGCTTTGGGGATGGTACCAAAGCAGTGGGAACTCTGGCTGGTACAAAGTGAGCTTATTTACCTTAAACCATCAGTGTTCAGGTGATGTGACTCAGGCTTTGTAAGGGGACCCCTTGGCTGCATTACAGCACAGTAAATAGTGCTCATGGGTCTGTGAGAGAGAACAGAAGTTCACATCTGGAGCCAGGAGGTGGAAAGAGCAGGGAGGGTTAAGGATAGGTCTGCCCATATGTATGTGCTTTTGTGTGTCTGTGTGTGTAGGTACACATGGTACATGTGTGGAGATCAAAGGACAACTTGCAGGAGCCGGTTCTCTCTTTCCATTCGGTCTTGGTGACAAGCGCCTTTACCTGCGGGGTTCGACTAAAACTCGGGAGGGAGGTCACCTGTTGAGAATGCAAGACACAAAGAAGGAGAGCAAGTCTGATTGATCAAACTCTCAAACTTTATTAGTCAGGCAGCAGCTTTTATTATTTTTTATTTATTTATTTTTTAAGATTTATTTATTATTATATATACAGCGTTCTGTCTGCATGTACACCTGCACACCAGAAGAGGGCATTAGATCACATTACAGATGGTTAGGACCCACCATGTGGTTGCTGGGAATTGAACTCAGGACCTCTGGAAGAGCAGCCAGTGCTCTTAACCTCTGAGCCATCTCTCCAGCCCCGGCAGCAGCTTGTATAAGGCAGAAGGCAGGGAAGCATGTTGCTATAGCAACCCAACTGCAGGCCTTTCTCAAAACACAGGGAATTCCAGGCAGAGTCATAATGTCCTGCCACACAGGGTATCTGGCTCCCTCTTTGTCTAGTCTAACTGCTAAACCATTACAGGGTCGTTCCATTTCTATCTGTCTTTAGTCTAACTGCCGACCCACAACAGAGTCAGCTAGTTTCTGGTGAAAGGCAAGCTCTGGGAAAAACAGACTTAAAAGTGCAGGCTCTGACAAGATGGCTGAACAATCGCCATATGGCCTATCGTCCCCAACATTTACTCACTGAGCCATTTTGCCACTCCCACGCTTGTTCTCTGCATAACACCCCTTTTTCTAGAAACTTTATCAATGGGCCCCACCTCTAACAAATTCTACCATCTCCTTGTGGTGCCACAGCAGGCACCAAGATCTCCCGTATATCAATCTTGGGGGTGGGGGTGGGGAAGACACAAGTCATGAGACAGGATTCGAATTTAACTGAGTAAGATGACTAAATCACAGAGCCATGGCTATGACCTCTTAGAAGCAGCTTCCGGGGAAACACCGTGGACCAACGATGTATAACGGTAGGGTGTTTTGTTCATTTTCTTCTTATTTTTGTCTTATGTGTATGAGTTTGAATCCTTTCACCTTCTATGCTATCCTTTGAGAGATCCTGTGCTATCCTTTGGGGGGAAAGCTGTCCTCTAAGCGCAAGGCTCAGGGAGGGGACAGCTAAGGCTTCTCCTACGATGGGGAAAGACTATGCTTGCTTAGCTTCTGCTGCCTGACTTTTCTCCTCCATCCTCACCCACCCCTTCCCCATGTCCCCATCAGCTGACCAGCCCTAGTCCCTGGCATGAGAACACCCCCTCGATGCTCCTCCGGTAGCAGCTACAGCGAGTGTCCACCTGGGGGGCCCCACTTCCTGCCTCTCCGGTGTGTGCTTTGCTTCTGTCACGTCCCTAGTGTGAGACACAGAAGCAGAGCCTCCAGGAGGCAGCTGACACTAGGGGCCAGGAAGGAGCCACAGGGCACCTGGGTCCCCTTTGCTTACATACCGGGTGACCTCAAGCACATAACCTAACCTCTCTGTGGTTCCCGTTTCACCTACAAAATGGAGCTGTTATCTCCTAACACTGTGGTTGTGGCGTAAGTAACAGGGCGCCAGTGTCCCCAGAGTCTCGGCATGGCCTCGGGCAAGAACATTCCTGTCAAAGCTGCCCCTCCCCCTCTCCCTCCCCCCTGCCCCCATCATGAAAGGCAGTTCTGATTAGAGGCAGTTGGCAGTGAAAGCTCCCTGTAGCTTGGAATCCCCCCCCCCCCCCCATTCCTTGGCTACCATTTACTGCACATGTGCTTTCTGTACAGGATGCTCAATCTACTTTTCTCTTTTTTCAATCAATTCTTTAGAGGGGACCAACTACATGGTGGGGTACTCAATCATAGAGGAATTACCTTTTATTATGGAGCCGTTTTTTTTTTTCTTAAATCACTTATTTGGTTTCCCTATGCACACACGGCGCTGAAGGAATGTTTTACAACCTGTGATTTAAAAGGAGGATTCTACTCTGCTTACAGGTGGAATGCTCACGGAGCGGTCTGTGATTTTATTCCTGGTAGGTAATCTCAGAGAGAGACCCAGTCCATCCCCGAGCATGTCGCCTGGAGGATGTGGTTGGCTCAGGGGAAAATAGCTGGCAGGGTGGCAGTACACTCCCCGCCAGCCCCATCCCCGAGGCCAGGTGTCTGTGTGCACACCACTGACAGCACATACTTCGGGGTGCTGAAGTGAATACAGCATGAATCATTTTTCATTTATGATTAGAAAGATAAGATACTGTTGGAAAAGACATCTGTGTTCCCCACCCCCGTGCAATTCTGTTGAAACAAGAAGTAAAAGTGCAAACAAATAAACAAACAAACAAAAACACCAAACAACCAACAACAACAACAACAACAACAAAACAAAACAAGAGCAAAGCAAACAAACAAAGCCCCTCACTGGGTGGGGAGATGCCTAGTGGTTAAGTACACTCATTGTTTCTTGGAAAGGACTTGGGTTAAGTTGGGCTCCTGCATGCCCGAGGTGCACACAAACCCACACAGGCCCACACACACATAAACAACGAATACATAGATAACTAATCCCAAAAATCTTAAAAGGAAGCCCAAAGGACAAAGAAAACAGCAGAGAAGAAGACAGCAACATGTTGGACGTTAGGAAGCGTGCAAACATGGGGTTTCGGGGTAGACCATGCAGCTGTCAGAACAAAACTCTGCTCAAAACTGGCGGGAAAAGCGAAGAAGCAGACTGAAGTTGGAAGTGGGTCAAAAAAACCCCCCAAAAAACAAAAAACAAAATTCAACCGAAAGCTGTCTCAAGGCTGGTCAATGCCCAGAGCGTCTCCCGGCAGTGCTCTTGGTCCTGCCCCAGAGGGGAGCAGTTCTGCCATCCTGGGAGGTGGAGATCCGTGGCCTTGACTTCGAGGTCTGGAGCCTCTGTGCCATCTCCTCCCTTACACCTCACGGCTGAGCCAAAGCCTTCACTGTGGACCACTGGCCCAGCATCCCGTCCTGGCTCCACTGACCTTCCTCAGTCCTCACCTCAGCAGCATCCCAGGGTGGCTATGTCATCCCAGGAATTCCATCCCCTGTTCCTAGAGGCTGGGAGTTTCTCTTCTCTTTTATTTTTGATTTATCCTGTTGTTTTCTTTTCCTGTGCGTCTGAATGTGGTGCACTCGTGCATGTGTGCGTGGGTATGTGTGTGTGTGTGTGTGTGTGTGTGTGTGTGTGTGTGTGTGTGCAGAGGCCAGAAGAAGAGGTCATGGGATGCCCTGGAGCTGGAGTTACAGGCAGTAGTGAGTCCCTTGATATGGATGCTAGGGGTCGTACTCAGACACAAGAACATTTCGATGGCTTTTCTTGTCGCTAACATGACTACAACTGGATCTAACTAAAGCCGGAGCAGCTAGGTACATCTGTGAGGGTGAATAGAAGCCATTTGCAATGGGAAGATCCACCCTTAATCCCGGTTTGTTTGTTTGTTTGTTTGTTTGTTTGTTTGTTTTTTCTCGAGGTGAGAGGATTCACTTTTGATCTGGTCCCCGCCTGCTGGCAGCCGATATACAGCAAAGGGAAGAAGGAAGCTGGCTCCCTCTTTGCTTGCCTGCCCTCACTCTTCCTGACAAGCCCATTTCTCTCACTGGCGTTAGAGCTTCGTTCTTCAGGACTCCGGCGTCTGCTGAAGACCAGCTGAGACATGCAGCCTCATGGACTAAACGGCTACTAGATTCTTGGATGTTTCGTTGGTAGATGACCATCGTTGGACTAGCTGGACCACAGCCTGTGAGCCACTCTAATAAACCTCCTTTCTTAGGGCCGGGTGTTGGTGGCTCACGCCTTTAATCCCAGCACTCGGGAGGCAGAGGCAGGTGGATCGCTGTGAGTTCGAGGCCAGCCTGGTCTACAAAGCGAGTCCAGGACAACCAAGGCTACACAGAGAGACCTTGTCTGGAAAAACCAAACCAAACCAACCAACCAACCAAAAACAAAGACAAAGACAAAAAAACAAAACAAAACAAAACAACAACAAAAAACCCCTTTCTCTGGCTATATATGTATATCTCTATATATCATCCAGTCACACACACACATATATGTATGTATGTGTATATATATGAATATACTCAATTCTGTTCTTTCCACAGAAGCCTAACACAAGCAGGAAATGCTCTTCATCACTGGATTATATCTCTAGTCTTTTTTCTTTCTTTTTCTTCCTCATTTCTTCCCTCCTTCCCTTCCTTTCCTTTCTTCCTTGTTTTCTTTTCTCTTTTTAGTGCTGAGTGTGAACTCAGGGCCTCTTATATGCTATAGGCAAGTGATCTGCCACTGAGCCTCGAACTCACTCTGTAGCCCAGGCTGGCTAAGGATTTCAGATCTTCCTGCCTCAGCTTCCTGGTGTAGCTGGGAGCAGACTGTTGCCAACAGGCCTGGCTTCCTCTCTGGTTGTGACCTTCTGTTACCCCCCCCCCCCCCGCCCTCCCTCTTGCCCCCCCCCCCATTGGCCGCTAAGCAAAAGTAACATCACTGACTCTCCCAGCTCCATTGCTCAGACAGTCCTTGCATCTGCAAATATTCCCCGCTCTGTGGCCGTGTTAAGCGCCCATGGGCCCATTTTCACCCATAATAGTTCACCCCACCGGCTCCTGGTTCTGTCTCTGCCATTACTTTTTGAAAGCTGAGCCACTGGAGAGGTTCCCCACCCCCCACCCCCGCCCCCGCTGTTAAGGGAGAATCCCTCCCCGCTGCCACCCTAGCTGTTTCTTTGGTGACATCAAGCTTTTCTCTTAACGGGTGTTCTAGCCTTTTATGAGGCGCTTGGTGCCATTCCGGAGTCTCAATCTCCTTCTCAGTTTCCCCGGAGGGCCGCCTGCGTTACAGCTGCCGCTGAGTGCAGCGCAGGCAGCGTGGGAGGTTTCTCCCTCCCCTCCCTCTTCCCGGCCCCCCTCCTCGCCCCGCGTCCCCCCCTCCCCGCCCCGCGTCCCCCCTCCCCGCCCCGCGTCCTCCCTCCCCGCCCCGCGCCCCCCCCCTTCCCCCCTCCGCCTCAGTCTTCAAGTGAGCTTGTGAGTGGGTGATCACACAGCTGCTGAACGAAGGCCACAGGCTGTTTCCCAGCCACGCTCCTCTTATGGGGGCGGTGGGGGGTGGGGGGGCGGACTTCTGTGTGTATTCCTCCGTCTTCCAGGTTTCTTCCTGGTTAGAGAGGATTTAAGGCATCAGGGTCTTGCAAATCTAGATGATCTGAGGTCTTCCCGTAAAATCATCTCGTTAGTTAGCCCAGGTAGCGAGAGCCCATTCAGACCCTACAAACGGAAAGCGATCAGAAGGCAGCGAAAGGACGGCACGTGTTTGTGTTTATGGAATCTGTTTTCCCCCAGCTTCTAAAACAGATTCTAATGTTTGGATCATTTTCCTGACTCTCAAAATGGAAAAGCCCTGGGGGTAACACTTCCTCCATCAGATGAACTGAGTCCCAGGGAGGCCAATGCCTTGCACCCGACATACGACTGGGAGGGTAGGGGGGGCTATAAGTAAGACCTGTGTTGTCTGATGCCTCTTCACCCATCTCTCTCTCTCCTCCCTGGTCCTCTAGGTACCCGAGTGTGCCGAGAAACCCATATTCTTACTTGATCATCATTTTGGGGAGATAGGGAACCATCTTGCTTACTGATATTTTTGGAACTATGTTCTTGCCTTTAGTGCGTTTTAATTTGGTTATTTTTATTCTGTTGTTTGTTTCTGAGGCAGGGTCTCTTCTTATTGGACAGCCCAGGCTGGCCTTGAACTTGATGTCCTTCTCCCTTGATTTACTGAGTGCACCGCCACGCCCAGTTTTTAAACCTATTTAAGTTATTTTAGGCTGGGCATGGTGGCGCACACTCGTGAGGCAGAGGCAGGCTGATCGCTGTGAGTTCAAGCCCAACCTGGTCTACAAAGCGAGTCCAGGACAGCCAAGGCTAACCCAGAGAGATCCTGTCTCCCAAAAAAAACAAAAACCAAAAATCAAAAAGTTATTTTAAACTTTTTTTTTCCCCTCAAGACAGAGTTTTTCTGTGTAGCCCTAGCTGTCCTGGACTCACTTTGTAGACCAGGCTGGCCTCGAACTCACAGCTGTCCTCCTACTTCTGCCTCCCTGAGTGCTGGAACCATGTCTTAAAATCTTAACTTTATCATAATTGTGTGTATGTGATAGGGAGTGCATGCCTGCCACAGTGTACACATAAAGTCTCACTATGTGAATTCTGGGGGTTGAACTTGGCTTGTCAGATATTAGCCTTATAAAGCTCTTTTAAAAAACTACATTAAAACAATGTGGTGTGTGTGTGTGTGTGTGTGTGTGTGTGTGTGTGTGTGTGTGTACATACATGCCAGGGTATCCATTTGGAGGTCAGTGGACAGCTTTCAGGAGCCTGTTCTCTCTACCACGTGGGTTTTGGGGCTTCAGCTCGGGTCATCAGGCTTGGTGACAAGTTTCTTTACCTACTGAGCCGTGAAGGGATGGCATATGCTTTTTAAAACACATGCCTAACAAATGACAAAGGGATGAGAATCTTTGAGTCTTTTATTGCTTATGAATACACGAGAGAATTTGGTTACTGAAACTCCAAGCCCTTTGGGAGTCTCAGGATTTCAGAAACCTGGAATACTGGGAGGAGTTGGTGTACAGAGCAAGTTTTAGAACAGCCAGGGTTATGCGGAGAAACCTTGTCTTGAAAAGCCAAAAATAAAGCCGGGTGGTGGTGGCACACACCTTTAATCCCAGCACTCGGGAGGCAGAGGCAGGTGGATCGCTGTGAGTTCGAGGCCAGCCTGGTCTACAAAGTGAGTCCAGGACAGCCAAGGTTACACAGAGAAACCCTGTCTCAAAAAAAAAAAAAAAAAAAAGTAAATAAAAAATAAAAAATCTGTGTGTGTGTGTGTGTGTGTGTGTGTGTGTGTGTGTGTGTGTGTGTGTGAGACACCATTCCTACAGGTACCCATGGAGGCCAGAAGAGGGCATCAGATCATTTGGAACTGGAGTTATAGATGGCTATGTGCTGTCTAATGCCAGTGCTGGGAACAGCACTTGGGTCCTCTGCAAGAGGAAAGACTGTAAGCTTCCCAGGCTGGGAAGGACCAGAGCAAATAAATGTGAACAGAGGTGCTGATGGCAACGCAGCAAACAAGGTGTAGTGGTTTGAATGACGATGCTCGCCCCGCAACCTCCTGTGGGGGGGGTGTGGGGGTGGGGTGGGGAGTGGGGGTGGGGTGGGGGTGTGGCTTATTGGAGTAGGTGTGGCCATATTGGAGGAAGTGTGTCACTGGGGCCGGGCTTTGAGATCTCAGATGTTCAAGCCAGCTCTCTGCCTGCTGTCTGAACATTCAGATGTAGAACTCTCGGCTCCTTCTCCAGCACCACGTCTGTTGGCACGCCACCATGCTTCCCTCCGTGGTGATAATGGACTAAACCTCTGAAGCTGTAAGCCAGCCCCAATTCAATATTCTCCTTCATAAGAGTTGCCGTGCCCTATGAGCATATGCAGGGGGAGGAGGTCCCCCTCAGTCGCAGGCATAGGGGAAGGCAGTAAAAGGAAAATGGGAGGGAGGGAGAAATGGGAGGATACAAGGGGTGGGATAACAATTGAGATGTAATATGAATAAATTAATACAACATATTAAAAAAAAAAAGAGTTGCCGTGGTCATGGTGTCTCTTCGCAGGAACAGAAACTGTAACTAAGCCAGGCGTGGTGGCGCACGCCTTTAGTCCCAGCACTTGGGAGGCAGAGGCAGGCGGTGGATCGCTGTGAGTTCGAGGCCAGCCTGGTCTACAAAGTGAGTCCAGGACAGCCAAGGCTACACAGAGAGACCCTGTCTCAAACCAAACCACCAAAACAAAACAAAAAACAAAAAACCAAACCAAACCAACCAACCAACCAACCAACCAAACCAAAAAAAAACAAACAAAAAAAAACAACCCAACAAACAAACAAATAAAAAAGAAAGAAACTATAACTAAGACACAAAGCAAAACCAAACAACAACAAAACCATAACGCCTTGGGTGTTTGTTTATATTAGCAGCATAGTCTGGGGGGTACTCAATATAGAGAATTTTAGATTCATCCAAACTTTTTGTGCTATTACCATACCTGAGACATTCACTGGGCAGACCCAGTCTGCTCTCTGGCATGCTTATTGACTATTGTAATGATCATTATACGTGAAAAATGAGGGGCTGAAGAGATGGCTCTTCAGCTAAGAGCATGCCGTGCTCTTGCACAGGACCTGCGTTTGATTTCCTACACAGCGCCTCTCAAGGAACAGTAGTAGCTCACAGCCACATTTGAGTCTGTGCTACATTGGGATTTCCAGACCAGGTTGGACTATAGCTAAGTCCCCGTCTCAAAAGAAAACCAAAACAAATAAATACAAAATAATAATCATTACAGCTCCTGGAAGACATCTACAGCCAAGCCGGGGCAAGATCGCCCCCTAATGGCCAGAGGCAAAACAGCAGGGAGACATTTGGGGTAGCACTGTGCAGAACCATGGCGAATTCGCTAGCTAAGAGCCGGGGTGCCCAGGACAGCAAACATGCTACCTGAAAAAGGTGGTGGGCACAGCGGGGAGCGGGGTTAGGGAGCTGAGGTCTGAGCGTGTGAGCATTGACTGCCATCTGTAAGGCCCGGAGGGCCTGGAGGAGACGCTTTTTTTTTTTTTTTTTGGTTTTTCGAGACAGGGTTTCTCTGTGTAGCCTTGGCCATCCTGGACTCACTTTCTAGACTAGGCTGGCCTCGAACTCACAGCGATCCGCCTCCTGCCTCTACCTCCCGAGTGCTGGGATTAAAGGTGTGAGCCACCATGCCCGGCCTAGAGGAGACTCTTAAGTGGTCCGTTAACTTGTCCTTTCCGGGATAGGGGCCACACACTAAAAGAGAAGCTTTTGAGGGATGAAAATTAAATTGAGGAGAATGGGGACAACGGCGAGCCATCCAGGTGACCATGCTGAAGGGGCAGAGCCAGGAAGTCGTCCCAAAAAAGCAAACTGTCATGTTTCCGCATGCTGCAAAACCCAGAGAGGCAGGAGTGCTGTGTGAAATTAGAAAAGCTACCTTCAGGCCCTCTCCCTTTTAATTTTTTTTTTTTTTTAGGAAAATTCATTTTACACAAAAATGAGCAAGCAATTGAGGCCAAACCTCATACCTAGTTATTATTTGTAAGAAGAGATTAAAGAGTGGAATTACATCCTTTTATACAATGAGAACACACGTAGCACATGACCACAGAGCTAATCAAAATGGTGAACTTCTTCTTCAATATAAGATAAAAGGCACCCAGAAACCGAGCCCTGAAAGAAAGCGAGTCGGAATTAGAAAGGCTGGCGGAGCTGAGGAAACTTCTAGCAAGAGAAATCTGGAAAGGAAGACTAAAATAGAAGGCATACACGTCAAACAAGAAGATAAGCGATGACAAAAACAGTTAAGTGGAAAAGAATGGCTGAAAAATATCAACCAAAAAAAAAAAAAGAAAAAAAGAAAAAGAGAGAGAGAGAGAGAGAGACACAGTCATATTCTACAGCTGAGGGAGAAGGGTTGAACACAGATGAAGAAGATCCAACAAAGGAGAAATCAAGATAGCTCAGCAGATAAAGGTGCCTGCAGCCAAGCCTGACTTCCTCAGTTCGAATCCCAGAGCCACCATGATGGTGACAGAGGGCGAGAACTGGCCGCTGTGAGTTGCCCTCAGACATGCACACCGTGGCACGCACACCGTGGCACATGCCCTTATGACTTAATATACAGTAAATAAACGGACAAACGAATGTAATAATGTAGTGAAAAAAGGAGAAGGGTCTCCCCAAAAGAAAAACGGAAGCAAGAATAGAGGGTGCATAATGAAAGTTAATGGTTTTTTAGAACATTCTCCTGAAGTATAAAAGTACTTAAAATTGCATGTTGAAAGGGTGTACCAGGACCTGAGAATGCCTGTCAACTACAGATGCATTCTAGTTAAAAAACAGGACTTGAGAGGAAAAACAATATTCCTCTGGATAGCTAACAAGACCCAGTGACTTAATACGAGAAAATTAAATGATTGTGTTGTTTTCAGCACTACTTTATGTCAGAGGAAAATGAAACAGCTCGAGTAAAATACCCAGGTAGGCGCTGGAGAGACGGCTCATCAGTTAAGAGCACTGGCTGCCCTTGCAGAGGACCTACGTTCAGGACCCAGCACCCACATATGGCTCACAACCACTGTGACCCCAGTTCCAGGGGACCTGATGCCCCTGTTCTCGCCTCTGCAGACCGGTGTGCCCGGCTGCTTGGGTTGGTTCTGGGTGGAGTCAAGTTGACAAGCAAGATCAGTGTCACTGTGATATGACAGTATTACAACAACCTGTCTGAGCTGGGTATTAAGCCCTCCTTCGGTCCTCATAGTTGGTATTTGAGGTATAAGTATATTAACTTACTTTTGTTGTACGGATGTAAAACAGGCAGGTATAGTGGAATTCTGTAGGTCATGCAAGGGAGTCAGAGACTTTGGAAGGCTGATGCAATTTATGACTCTATTACACCTCCTGTTTGTTTTATTTTATCTAAAAATATTTATTTTGTTATCATGTGTGTGTGTGTGCGCATGTGTGTGTGTACATGTGCCTGTGTGTGTTGTCCATATACATGCAGAGGCTCATAGAATACAGAAGAGGGTGTCAGATCCTCTGGAGCTGGAGTTACAGGCTGTTGTGAGCTGCCTGGCCTGGGTGCTAAGAACCTGTATGTTCAGTTTTCCTAACCAATATATTTTATTAACAACTTAGTGACTGAGCACACGTCACTTATAACCCGACTAACCAAAACAATAGGAAATGAGGATTAATGGACACAATACCAAAACTGTAAGGATATCAGTTCCGAGGAACGATTCTCCTGGCGCAATCTGCAGGATTTCTTCTGCTGGAACCTAGAGTAACCAGAACCCAGAACCTCAGCAGGAGCCGGAGCCCCGAAGCCTTCCCTCGAGCTGTTCTCTTTAGGAGCGTCTCAAAGTGCAGCGATGAACAGCCAAAACTATCCCAAGTCTCCAAAAAGCCCCGCCTCCAGTTCTGGGCTCATTTACATATCTCCTCCCAGAGTCTGTTCACGAGTTCTTTTCAGCTGGCAACAATCAAGCTCCTGCAGGAGGCGGTCGGTCTTCTAGTGGATTAACCTCACCTGTTCTCTCAGGAGACCATTCCAATCCCGCACTTGGGATCCTAAAAAACAGGTTTATCTCTCCTTCAAGAACCAAACAACTGTTTTCCTCTTACCTGGTGAGGCTGAGCCATCTCTCTCACCCCTATTTTTATTTTTATTTTATGTGTGTGTGTGTGTGTGTGTGTGTGTGTGTGTGTGTGTGTTTAGCACTAGGGAAACATGGAAAAGACATTTATTCCCAGACTATAAATTATGAGGCAATGCGTGGGGGAGAGCCCAGCAGTCACTTGGGCATCTGCCCCTTTTCTGTCTGTCTTCCTGGGCTTGTATTTGGAGCTCCTCCCCTAGGCGTTCCTTTGCAGGGACAACCTTTGACTGCGGTAGAAGGAGCCACCCACAGACTTACCATTCACCGTAAACAGGTGCTCATAATTCCTCAGGGCTCAGCCTGGAGATGTTGAGAATCTGCTGGGCTTCCTGGAGGCTGAGGCCAGAGAGATGAGATGCAGCTGCAGACTGGTACCCAGCACAACCCCAGCATCAGCAGCTGCCTGGCTTGCTGCAAACTCCTGCCTCAGGAACCGGGCAAAGGCTCTGCCCACCACATGTATACCCATCACGGTGATGTTGGACATGGCAAGCCGCTTCACCTTAGGGCAACAGGTGCTGCTTCTAGAACCAGTGGGACCAGCTCAGGGTTGCTGATGGGTCAGAGGTCAGGGGTGACTGAAGAGCCCCCTATTTTTATTTTGTTTATTTATATTTATTTACCATTTATTTTATTAGATGTATGTATGTATGTATGTATGTATGTATGTATGTATGTATGTATTTTGTTTTCAGAGAAGGGTTTCTCTGTGTAGTTCTGGCTGTCCTGAAACTCAATTTGTAGACGAGGCTGGCCTCGAACTCACAAAGATCCACCTGCCTCTGCCTCCCGAGTGCTGGGATTAAAGGTGTGCACCAACACGGCCCAACTCTATTATTTTTTTAAATACCATCCTAAGAAATGGGTTTTAGGGCCTATAGAGATGGCTCAGTGGTTAACAGCACTTGCTGCTTTTCCTGGGGTCCTGATCTCTGTCCCCAGCCCACACATCAAATGGTTCACAGCCACCTGTAACTCCGGTGGCATCGGACAATCCTCTCTGGCCTCCAGCTGGCACCACACATGCAAAGTGCCCATACATACGAGCAGCAAAACAGTGATATATACAAAAACACCAAACAAACAAACAAAAACCGACAACAAAACCCCCCAACTTTAAAAAAAATGGGTTTTATATGAAAATTTAAATTCCAGAGATCCTCTTCCCTTGCCTCTTTTGGCAAAAGTCTTTGAAAGGAGGTCTGTTGTTTCTGAATTATAGCAATTAAAGATATATACCCTGAATGGTTGGTTTTCCCATGCAAATCCCTTACAAACAAACAAACAAGCAAACAACAACAACAAAAAAGCAAGAGATTTTGACAGAACTGGGACGTCGCAAGCGAGCAAGTCAATTAAGGCTTCCCCCCTCCCGCCCCGATTCCATTTTTTTTTCTTTCGAAAGCCACATAAACGTTGCAAAAGTGCCACAAATTTGAGCCATTTTAGCAGTTTTCCATCTGTTTTTGTTGTCTCAAGGAAATAAAGATGGTTTCTGGGCCAGGTCTGAGAGTTGTGGGTGACTCTCAGGTCATCACAGGGCTTGGGATGGTCGCTCCTTGCCTCTGGAGTTTGGGTCAGGACCAGTTCTCCCCCTTGGTTTGCTCCCTTTTGGTCTGAGGACAGCAGCCCTGTGCTTGCTGGGTGTGCAGAACAGCACCGTGGCCGCCCATCAGATACGTTTTCCACAGGCACCCATGTCTTCTTGGGCATAAACAGGCTGTCGCCGAATGCACACCCAGCCAGGAGATTCCATCTTCTGCTAACATGGCTTTTGGCAATAAAGCCATTATCTCAAAGTACCATAAAAGGCATCTCAGGCCCCCTGCCCCCCTTTTTTTCATCTGTTGCCGGCTCAGCGGGGGAGTTTATTGCTATTTAGAACTCTGATTGCTAAATGCTAAACGAGGCAGGTCACACCCTGCACTAAGTGGTTAGACAGGCCTCTGAGGTCGGGCCACTTGCTGCCTGCCATTCCGAGTGACCCCAGGATGTTTTGGTGGCATAGAGTCTAAGCCTCCACAAGAGAGAGATTCCTCATTGTGTTGGAGTCCCGTAGTCCTGTCGGTAAGGTCAGTTGGTGAAGACCAGTGCAACCTGTGGGAAGTCTGGTATTGTAAAAATAGTTTAGACAGGTGGAAAAACAGAAGTTAGGAAGGGAATGTCCAGTGGGAGGTGATCGGAGGCGATGGAGGCGGCTTCCTGTCTAATGCCAGTTTCCGGGAGCCTGAGGTGGGACGAGCCTGAGTTCAACGTAAGCCTGGCCTACAAGGTAAGACACATGCGTGGCCCGTTTCCTCGTATATACATAATGAAAAATAAAAATAACATCCTAAAATTTATGTTTTCCAAATTTGTTTGAATTGGTGTGTGTCTAAGTTATTTTGGCATTGTGACTCGAGGTGGGGGGGGGGAGATGGGGTGGGGGTGGGACAAAACAAAACAAAAACAAACAAAACAAAACAAAACAACAACAAAACCAAAACCACCACCACCACCACCACCAACAACAATGCACTGGCGTATAAGACTACCCCTCTTCCAACGCACACCTTATGCAGCAGACTCAGGCATGTGTCTATTTGCAGGCAGGGCACAGCCAGCCAGCCAGCGCCAGCCTACACTGCCCCTTTAAGGTGGGCTCCACACTCAGCGAAGATGCTCAGCCCTCCTAGTCGAATGGGCGGGTTCTGGTGGAGAGCCAATTCACACTCACGCTCACGCTCACGTACTCCTCCTTGAGGTACAGGAAGATGTGTGCAGCTTGCTCTGCCCGGCTTCATACTCCTCGCACAGAGCGGGAATCGGCCTTGGTTCCCCCCCCCCCCCCCCACTATATATGTCCGACCTATGAAGCAAGCTGCAGGTAAGTACCCAGTATATAACACGACCTCTGGCTTTGGCACGCTGGGAAATACGTTGATTTGGCAGGAAAGGTGGCAAGGTTCGAGGGTGTGTGTGTGGGGGCGTGGCTCCACTGCGGTAGATTAGGAAGGGGATGGCAAGCCAGGAGAAAAGTGGGTCTAGTCTTTAGAGGCCGCCTCCCCTTGTCCCCTATTCTGTCAGCCAGGCCCCACAGCCTCCCCTCAGACAAGTGCCACCAGCTGGAACCAAGGGCTCAAACACAGCAGCCTGTTGGGGACATTTCATTTTCCAGCCATGACAGTGCAATCGTTATTTTTGAAACTTTATTTAGAGGTTTTGGGGCTTTATATTTGGTATTTTGATAATCAGAGTATCTACTTATAATTATTATATTGCTATTTATACATATGTGTATATTTTGTTGTGTGTGTGTGTATATGTGAGTGTGTGTGTGTGTGTGTGTGTGTGTGTGTGTGTGTGTATGGGGGGGGGTAGACTGTAGCAGAGATAGACCCAGAACTATACAGCTCACTCCAGCCTCAAATTCACACCAGCTCTCCTGTGTCAGACTCCCAAGATCTGGGTGTGTAGGTGTGTTTCACCATGGCTGGCTTTAGAATACCCATTAAGGGACTGAAGAGATGGCTCAGCGGTTAAGAGCACTGTCAAGGACGTGGGTTCAATTCCCAGCACCTACGTGGCAGCTCACAACTATCTGTAATGCAAATAGAATACAATTAAATAAACTTTTTTTTTTTTTGAAAAAAGAATATCCATTAAGGTCAGGCATGGTGGCGCACACCTTTAATCCAGCACTTGGGAGGCAGAGGCGGGTGGAACTCTGTGAGTTTGAGGCCAGCCTGATCTACACAGTGAGTTCCAGGACAGCCAGGGCTGCTGTTATAGAAAGAGAGAAACCCTGTCTTAAAAAAAAATCTATTAAGAAATAAATATAGCCAGGCGTGGTGGCACACGCCTTTCATTCCAGCACTCAGGAGGCAGAGGCAGGTAGCTCGAGGCCAGCCTGGTCTACAAAGCACAAGTCCAGGACAGCCAAGGCTACGCAGAGAAACCCTGTCTCGAAAAACTAAAAAGAAAAAAAAATATATAAGAAAAGGAAGCTGAGAGGTGGCTCATGGGTTGAAAACAGTGGCTGCCTTTGCAGAGAACCTGGGTTCTGTTCCCAGTATTCACATGAGAGCTCACAACCATGGGTAACTTCAGCTGTAGGAAATCTAACACCCCCTTCTGGCCTCTGACGGTACTGCATATGCATGATATACATATATGTAGGTAAGCACACAAAAGATTAAATTTTTTTTCTTTAAAGTAAGAGTTTTGGTTTTTTTTTTTTCCTTCTTATTTTGAAATATGGCTTTCTCCCAGCGTTAGATGATTCACATAAATAGTTAAGACATTTAGATTTTCCTTTACACCATTAAAAAGGGTTTTATTCTTTTTTTTTTTTTTTACCATAATGAGGGGGAAAAAACCATTTACAAGTGAATATTGCCTTTATGCCTTGATAGTCTTTGATTGAGATTTGATAAATTAACGTCTATCCCGATTTCCTCTGAGAAGAATTATTCCCAAGAAAGAGAAAGGTGGGTTTCAGGGCTTGATTTTATTCTAAGGTACACTACTGCAAACTTTTTTTAGATTTTTAAATGTTCTTTTCTGTGTCTGAGTGTTTCGCGTGTATGCACGGGCACCGTGTATGTGCAGTTCCTGAAGAGGCCAGAAGAGGGCGTCAGATCTTGAAAGGAGAGTTAACGCATGGTTGTGAGCTGTCATGCGGACGCTGGGAAACGAACCTGGGTCCTCAGCAAGAGCAGCAGGCGCTCTTAACCCCTCAACCGTGTCTCCAGCCCAGGCACACCACCATTCACAAAACTAATGTGAAAGTAAGTGCCGCCTGTTGTCAGTTTAACTTCTTTAATTAAAACAGAGAGTTGCCAGGCAACAATGCCATGGGTGACGGTCTAAAAGCATCGGGGTCGGGAAATAGGTTTGAAATGAAATTGTTGGTGTGCTGGTGACTCTGCCGTGCCGGCATCAGGAGTGGCGACACTTTAGTTAATGGGAAAACGGAGACGACTGCCTTAAACTCCACTAGGATTACCTTTTTAAAAATATTATGGAGCTGTAAAGAGGCGTGACTGGGGAGAAGCCTTGATGAAAGCTGAGCTGCCTTGGGAAGCCCGGAGTTCGGAAGATTAAAGCGTGAAACTCAAAGGAATGTGTAGTCCGCCTCTTAAATGAGGTCAGGCAAGGAGCCCTGTCTTCCCCCCACCCCCCACCCCCCAAGTTCCTGGTGGCGGAGGGCGTTCGAAACAATTCATTCTGGAATGTGCTGAATCCAGTGATTAAAAAAAAAAAAAATCCCAAAGAGCCCCTGGCTTGTGGTCTTTGAGCCGGTCAGATGGCTTTAGGAGTTAAAATGTTCCTACCCTCTTCCCTCCCTCCCTCTCCCCCTCCCTCTTTTCTTCCTAGCTTTTTTTCCTTTCCAGCTCTCTTCCCTTCCCTTTCCTCTTGTTCCCTCTTTTTTCTTTCCTTTCACTTCTCGTCTCCCCTTTTCTCCCTCCCACCCTGCCCTCCTCCTCCTTTCTTTTGAGTGTCTTAACACCATCACCCCCCCTCCCCCCCACCCCCGCCACCCTCATTTTCAATTTCTTTACAAATGTTCTTTGCAAACTTTGCTGCTCGTTCCTGAAGAGCAGTGTCTACACCGGCTGACATTCCTGCGCCTTGATATTCGGCCCATCCAACCAAAATCCTAGCACTTTGTAGAATGATGCCCACCCCCCACCCCCACTGAAAAACATGTTTTTCTTTGTTTTGTTTTGTTTTGTTTTTTTAACCTAACCTATCATTTTACAAGCAATGGATAGTTTTTTTCCCCCAGTATCAGCATTATTGACAGAGATGTTTCCGGGCACACAGCTGCAAAGACTAACATAAAAAAATGTCCTGGGCTTCAGGACTCAGAGGAGGAATTATAAGAGCAAACTCAATTCATTACACGGCAGGTTATCATCCTCAGATTTAAAGTGGGACGGGGCCAAGGGTCTTTGTGCCACCCCCTTCCATGAGTCCTCACGAGAACTGAGATCCGGCTAAGTGTGGTGTGTCAGTAAAAAAATCAAGCATTCCCCACCCCTAAGCTCACCACTCCCCATTTCTGACATAGCTGTCCAGATCCATAGACAGAGTCCCCAGGAGACTGACACTGTGGATGATTTGTTTTCAGACGAAGCTTCGGTAGCTGACAGACATGACGTCTGGAAAGCGCCAGCCACCAGCTGGACTGGCTGCCCAGGGCAAACAGAACCCTCTTTCCTTGTTAGCCTTAGGGACTCAGGATGCTGGAGGGCACCCCCTTTACTCAGCAAATCAGAGGAGCCATGTTCTCCGTCTGCCATGTGACAAGGCAGAGGAAGGCTGCAGACAAACAGGAGGAGACTGCAAGGCTGGCCTGCGTTTCTCAGCCGGCAGCATCTCAGCCTTCGAGAGGCAGCAGCCGAGGTATCCCACAGGGAGCCCTAATAGGAAATCTTTCCTCTTTGTACCCCCTCCCAGAGATCCCTATGTCTCAGTTAGGGTTTTTATTGCTCTGAAGAGACACCATGACCGTGGCAATTCTTGTAAAGGAAAACATTTAATTGGGCCTGGCTTACAGTTTCGAGGTTTAGTCCTGGCAGGAAGCACGGCGGAGTGCAGGCAGACATGGTGCTGGAGAAGGAGCTGAGAGTTCTACATCCAGATTGGCAGGCAGGAGGAAGACAGGGCCACATGGGGCCCGGCTTGAGCATCTGAGACCGCAAAGCTCACCAATAGTGACAAGCATCCTCCAACAAGGCCACGCCCACCCAACAAGGCCACGCCCACCCCAGCAAGGCCACGCCTCCTAATTGTGCCACTCCTTATGGACCTATGGGGGCCATTTTATTCAAACCACCACTCGCTAGGAAGTGCTCTCCAGCCCCGTCACCTGGAAGTTTTAGTTCTAGAGATAGTCTTGGTAGGTAGCTCAGACCGACTTGAATTTGTGATCCTCCTGCCTCAGCCTCCTGAGCACTGGGATCATAGGTGTGTCACATCATGCCCACCTAGACCCCATGACTACACTACCTATAAGTCAGGTTTGTATACACGTCTATAGTACGCACCTAGAATCTCATTACTCAGGAGGCTGAGGCAGGAGGATCGCTGCTACATAACAAGACCCTGCCTCAAACCCAACAAATACAAATAAATACCACATAATTAGTGACGGTTCCCAACTTTAGATAAACTGTATTAACACGAGTTTTGATTGACATTGTATGCCTTTATGGATCATAATATGGTGTGTCGGTGTGTAGGCACAGCCCAGAACGACCAAGCCAAGTTAGTTAACACTGGCATCGCTTGCGTAGTTTTATTTATTTATTTATTTATTTATTGGAGTATGTGGTAAGACATTTGAAGTAGTCACTCCTGGATATTTTGGAGTGCGTCATTTGTCATTGCTGACTACAGTCACCCTGCTGAGCAATAGATCTCCATGCTTATTCCCGCCTGGCTGAAACTTTAGATTTATTGAGTTATGATTCACATGATGTCAACTTGACTGTTAATCATCTTCAGATGTGTATAGCTCAGTGCCGTTTAGTATTTACGATGCTGTCTTGCCACTACATCTAACTACATGCTTATTATTTCCTGCAAGGGAAACCTTGTGCCCACTGAGCATCAGTCTCCTCCCCTCTACCCCCATCCTCTCCTCCTCAAAGCCACTCCCCCAACCCCCCCCCCCCAGTCTGCTCTCTTTCCCTGTGGAGTCATATTTTCTGGAAATGTCACATATAAAGATTTCCAGTTGTCTTTATCCACTGCCCAGACCACTTAATCCTCCCCCCCTTCCCCCGTTTCTTACTTAATTAATTCACTATTTTAGAATTTAACACTTTCTTTTGGATAATTTCATAGACAGATACCATATACTTCGATCACCCTCAACCCCACTACTCTCTCCTCCTCCTCCTCCTCCTCCTCCTCCTCCTCCTCCACCCACTGACTTCCTCCTTCTCCGTGAGTCCCCTGAAGTGGAAGCTTCCGATTTTCCTTGAAGACTCAGTTGTGTCATGTGAACATGTTTTTTTTGTTTTGGTCCCAAATGTTGGGATGTGGGAGTGCTTTCCCACCACTGAGCTGTCTTGTGTGACTGGTACGGTTTTTGCCAGCTGAAAAACATCCTTGTGTGGACTCTGAGAAGGGAAAAATAGAAGCCCCACAGACAGTGAGACAATGCTTTGGCATCGTTACGCTCCGTGGTGGTTCAAGTCGCTTTGCTGGGCTTCGCTTGTCTACACTTCACTTTGCAGAGAGAAACGCTCCAGAGAACTTGTCCTGGCGCCCAGGCTGAGTCTTGCTGCGTCCTCTGACTTGTGCTGATTCGGCAGAGTCTTGCTGTGTCTGCTGGATCGCGCTGCTGCTGCTGCTGCTGCTGCTGCTTTCCTGTTGCTGTTTGGTGTTTGCTATTTGACTGAACAGCTGGTAACCGAACAGTGAAGAGTAGAATTGCCCCAAGGAACAACGTCTAAAGAGGTCCACAGGTCCCTTTCCTACTCACTCCTTTCTGTGGGTTGGAAGGGAGGTAGAAATGTTTAAGAACCCTAAATAAAGTAGGATTTTGAACAACCTAAGCCTACCGTCCCCTCCTACTTTCGAGTCTTGTGTCTTTTTTCTTTTCTTTTTTTAAAACGATTTATTTATTTGTTATGTATACAATGTTCTTTCTGCATGTACAGAGGGCACCCAGATCTCATTATAGATGGTTGTGAGCCACCATGTGGTTGCTGGGAATTGAACTCAGGACCTTTGGAAGAGCAGCCAGTGCTCTTAACCTCTGAGCCATCTCTCCAGCCCGAGTCTTGGGGTTTTGAGCCACTAAATGTACTGTGAGTTGCTAGGACAAATATGGTGTTGTGTGGATATTTACTAGTACAAGGGCTACACCACTGAAGACAGTAATTTATGGACAGCGGTACCTCAGGGGTAGGTGAGGCCTGATCAGCCCCTTCCCAGTCCTTGACAGAGTAAAGGCCCAGTTTTGTGTGTGTCTCGTGTCCATGATCACAGTGACCCTGTCTCACAACCTGCAGACAACACTCACAGCGCTCCTCAACAGATACTTAGTCTCAGCTCCTTGACCAGCTCTGAGGCTTGGCATTAATTGCCACCTCTTGGGGGGAAAAAAAAAGCTTCTCTGTCCAAGGCTGAGAACAGCAGTGGATGATAGGCCAGGCGGAATATACATTTACTTAGGGCGGCGGCAGCAGCAGCAGCAGCAGCAGCAGCAGCAGCAGCAGCAGCAGAGTCTCCTGTAGAGCAGAGTCTCACCTTTCTGGCTATGGTGGTTTGAACAGGAATGACTCTCATAAGACTCACGCGTTTAGCCAGGAGTGGTGGAGCACGCCTATAATCCAAGCACTCGGGAGGCAGAGGCAGGTGGATCGCTGTGAGTTCAAGGCAAGCCTGGTCTACAACAAAGCGGGTCCAGGAAAGCTAAGACTACACGGAGACACCTTGTCTCAAAAAACCAAAAAAAAAAAAAAAAAAATTTCACGCATTTGAAAGCTTGGCCCATAGGGAGTGGCACTATTAGGAGGCGTGGCCTTGTCCGAGGAAGCGTGTCACCATGGGAACGGACTTGGAGGTCTCTGATGCTTAAGGCCAGGCTAGCAGCTCACAGTTTCCTTCTGCTGCCTGTGGGTCCTGATGTAGAACTCTCAGCTCCTTCTCCAGCACCGTGTCTGGCCTGCGCGCGCGGCCGTGCTTCCTGCCATGATGGTGAGGGACTAAACCTCCGAACTGTGAGCCAGACCCTGTGAAATGCTTTCCTTTATAGGATTGTCTTGGGCATGTTGTCTCTTCACGGCAGTAGAAACCCCAACTAACTAAGACACTAGGCATAGGATTTTGACCAGGTCTAGATGGCCAGGTGTGGATTCCCCTTCTCCATCACAGGGTCTGCCCAAGCGCAAGAGTTCAAGCGATCATGGACAGCACGTTCTGGGGCCACGAGCCAGGAGAAAGTGTCCCTTCTTTCAGTTACTCTCCTAGGAATTTTGGTCACCGAGAAAAGTAACTGCTTGGCTGGGGATTATATATAGCCTTTCATCTTCTGCCTCTCTCTGGGTTGTCTTCTCCCCGGCTGCATTCGGCTAAGCTGGGGGCCTGCGCTGGCTAGTCTTACATCAATTGACGTGGGCTACAGCCATCTGAGAGGAGGAAGCCTGCGCTAAGGAAATACCTCCGTAAGTCCAGCTGTAGGCAAGCCTGTTATGGGGGTGGTGCCACCCCTGGGCTGGTGGTCCTGGGTTCCATAAGAAAGCAGGCGGAGCGAGCTATGAGAATCACGCAGCACCCCTCTATGGCCTCTGCATCGGCTCCTGCGTCCAGGTGCCTTCTTGCTTGAGCTCCTGCCCTGAGAGCATGAGCCACATAAATCCTTTTCTCCCCAAAGTGGTCGTGGCATTTCATCACGGCAGCGGTGAGCTTAGCTAGGGCAGAGACGATGGGGAGAAGATGGAGACAAAAGCAGCTGGCTTGGCAGATCATCTTGGCGACTGGAGACCCTGCTACAGATTGTGTGAGGAAGCGCCACCTAGGGTGCTCAGGAAGTCCTTGTCATAAACTGCTATAGGACAGCCATGTGCCTGGGGAGTTTTGCAGCCAGGGCAGTCACTGTAACCAGGACAGTCACTGCAGACAGGGAAAGTCACTGCAGCCAGGGACAGTCACTGCAGACAGGGAGAATCACTGCAGCCAGGCCAGTCACTGTAGCCAGGGACAGTCACTAGATCAAAAACAGTCACTGAAGCCAGGACAATCACTACAGCCAGGACAGTCAATGCAACCAAGACACCCAGGACAGCCACTGCAGCCAGGACAGTCACTGCAGCTTGGACAGTGACTGCAGCCAGGACAGCCACTCCAGCCAGGACAGTCACCACAACAGGGACAGCCACTGTAGCCAGGACATCCACTGTAGCCAGGAGAGTCACTGCCCACAAAGACAGTCACTGCAGCCAATGCAGTCACTGCAGTCAGAGAAGTCACTAGAGCCAGGGACAGTGACTGTACCCAGGACAGTCACTGCAGATAGGACAGTCACTGGAGCCAGGGACAGTCACTGCAGATAGGACAGTCACTACAGCCAGGGACAGTCATTGCAGCCAGGGGAGTCACTGCAGCCAGGACAGTCACTGTAGGCAGGACAGTCACTGCAGATAGTACAGTCACTGTAGTCATGAAAGTGACTGCAAATAGTATAGTCATTGCAGCCAGGGCAGTCACTGCAACCAGGGACAGTCACTGCAGACAGGACAGTCATTGTAATCAGGGACACTCACTGCAGCCAGGACAGTCACTGCAGCCAGAACAGCCACTCCAGCCAGGACAGTCACTGCAGGCAGGATAGTCACTGCAGCCAGGGACAGTCACTGCAGCACGGACAGTCACTGCAGATAGTACAGTCACTGTAGCCATGAAAGTGACTGCAAATAGTATAGTCATTGCATCCAGGAAAGTCACTGCAGATAGGACAGCCACTGCAGCCAGGACAGTCACTGCAGCCAGGACACTCACTACAGCCAGGACAGTAACTGCAGCAAGAACAGCCACTCCAGCCAGGACAGACACTGCAGGCAGGATAGTCACTGTAGCCAGGGACAGTCACTGCAGCATGGACAGTCACTGCCGCCAGGGACAGTCCCTGAGCCAGGACAGTCACGGCAGCCAGAACAGCCACTCCAGCTAGAACAGTCAATGCAGACAGGACAGTCACTGTAACCAGGAACAGTCACTGCAGCATGGACAGTCACTGCCACCAGGACAGTAACTGCAGATAGGATAGTCACTGTAGCGAGGGACAGTCACTGCAGCCTGGGCAGTCACTGCAGCCAGGGACAGTCACTGCAGATAGTACAGTCACTGTAGTCATGAAAGTGACTGCAAAGAGTATAGTCACTGCAGCCAGGGCAGTCACTGCAGCCAGGGCAGTCACTACAGCCATGGACAGTCACTGCCGCCAGGAGAGTCACTTCAGCCAGGACAGCCACTGCTGCCAGGACAGTCACTGCAACCAGGACCATCACTGCAGCCAGGGACAGTCACTGCTGACAGGACAGTCACTTCAGCGAGGACAGTCACTACAGCCAGGACAGTCACTGCAGCCAGGACAGTCACTGCAGCCAGGACAGTCACTGCAGCCAGGACAGTCACTCTAGCCAGGAACAGTCACTGAAGCCAGGGCCATCACTGCAGACAGGACAGTCACTGCAGCCAGGACAGTCACTCTAGCCAGGACAGTCACTTCATCCAGGACAGTCACTGCAGCCAGGACAGTCACTGCAGCCAGGGCAGTCCCTTCAGACAGGACAGTCTCTACAGCCAGGACAGTCACTGCAGCCACAACAGCCACTCCAGCCAGCACAGTCACTGCAGGCATGACAGTCACTCTAGGCAGGAACAGTCACTTCAGCCAGGACAGTCACTGCAGGCAGGACAGTCACTCTAGCCAGGAACAGTCACTGAAGCCAGGGACAGTCACTGCAGCCAGGACAGTCACTACAGCCAGGAGAGTCACTCCAGCCAGGGCCGTCACTTCAGCCAGGATAGTCACTGAAACCAGGACAGTCACTGCACCCAGGGCAGTCACTACAGCCAGGGACAGTCACTTCAGCCAGGACAGTCACTGCAGGCAGGACAGTCACTCTAGCCAGGAACAGTCACTGAAGCCAGGGACAGTCACTGCAGCCAGGACAATCACTGCAGCCAGGGCAGTCCCTTCAGACAGGACAGTCACTCCAGCCACGACCTTCACTCTAGCCACGACCGTCACTGTAGTCAGGATAGTCACTGCAGCCAGGAGAGCAACTGCAGATAAGACAGTAACTGCAGCCAGGGCAGTCACTACAGGCAGGGCAGTCACTATAGCCATGGACAGTCAGTGCCTCCAGGACAGTTACTGCAGATAGTACAGTCACTGTAGCCATGAAAGTGACTGCAAATAGTACAGTCATTGCGTCCAGGGAAGTCACTGCAGCCAGGGCTGTCAGTGCAGCCAGGTATCGGCACTGCACCAAGGACAGTCACTGCAGCCAGGGCAGTAACTGAAGCCAGGATAGTCACTGCAGCCAGGACAGTCACTGCAGCCAGGGCAGTCCCTGCAGTCAGGACAGTCACTACAGCCAGGACAGTCACTGCAGCCGGAACAGCCACTCCAGCCAGCACAGTCACTGCAGGCAGGACAGTCACTCTAGCCAGGAACAGTCACTGAAGCCAGGGACAGTCACTGCAGCCAGGGCCGTCACTGCAGACAGGGCAGTCACTCCAGACAGGACAGTCACTCCAGCCACGACCGTCACTGTAGTCAGGACAGTCACTGCAGCCAGGAGAGCGACTGCAGATAAGACAGCAATTGCAGCCAGGGCAGTCACTACCGACAGGGCAGTCACTATAGCCATGGACAGTCAGTGCCTCCAGGACAGTTAGTGCAGATAGTACAGTCACTGTAGCCATGAAAGTGACTGCCAATAGTACAGTCATTTCATCCAGGAAAGTCACTGCAGCCAGGGAAAGTCACTGCAGCCTGGGCTGTCAGTGCAGCCAGGGATCATCACTGCAGCTAGGACAGTCATTGCAGCCAGGGCAGTCACTACAGCCAGGACAGTCACTGCAGTCAGGACAGTCACTGCAGCCAGGGCAGTCCCTGCAGCCAGGACAGTCACTACAGCCAGGACAGTCACTGCAGTCAGGACAGTCACTACAGCCAGGACAGTCACTGCAGACACAACAGCCACTCCAGCCAGCATAGTCACTGCAGGCAGGACAGTCACTCTAGGGAGGAACAGTCACTTCAGCCAGGACAGTCACTGCAGCCAGGACAGTCACTGCAGCCAGGGCAGTCCCTGCAGGCAGGACAGTCACTACAGCCAGGACAGTCACTGCAGCCAGGACAGTCACTGCAGCCAGGACAGTCACTTCAGCCAGGACAGTCACTGCAGCCAGGACAGTCACTGCAGCCAGGACAGTCACTGCAGCCAGGACAGTCACTTCAGCCAGGGCAGTCCCTTCAGACAGGACAGTCACTACAGCCAGGTAAGTCACTGCGGCCACAACAGCCACTCCAGCCAGCACAGTCACTGCAGGCATGACAGTCACTCTAGGCAGGAACAGTCACTTCAGCCAGGACAGTCACTGCAGCCAGGGCAGTCCCTGCAGTCAGGACAGTCACTACAGCCAGGACAGTCACTGCAGCCGGAACAGCCACTCCAGCCAGCACAGTCACTGCAGGCAGGACAGTCACTCTAGCCAGGAACAGTCACTGAAGCCAGGGACAGTCACTGCAGCCAGGGCCGTCACTGCAGACAGGGCAGTCACTCCAGACAGGACAGTCACTCCAGCCACGACCGTCACTGTAGTCAGGACAGTCACTACAGCCAGGACCGTCACTCCAGCGACGACCGTTACTATAGTCAAGACAGTCACTGCAGCCAGGAGAGCGACTGCAGATAAGACAGCAATTGCAGCCAGGGCTGTCACTACCGTCAGGGCAGTCACTATAGCCAAGGACAGTCAGTGCCTCCAGGACAGTTAGTGCAGATAGTACAGTCATTGTAGCCAGGAAAGTGACTGCCAATAGTACAGTCATTTCGTCCAGGAAAGTCACTGCAGCCAGGGAAAGTCACTGCAGCCCGGGCTGTCAGTGCAGCCAGGGATCATCACTGCAGCTAGGACAGTCATTGCAGCCAGGACAGTCACTACAGCCAGGACAGTCACTGCAGCCAGGACAGTCAATGTAGCCAGGGCAGTCCCTGCAGCCAGGACAGTCACTACAGCCAGGACAGTCACTGCAGCCAGGACAGTCACTGCAGCCAGGACAGTCACTGCAGCCAGAACAGCCACTCCAGCCAGCACAGTCACTGCAGGCAGGACAGTCACTCTAGCCAGGAACAGTCACTGAAGCCAGGGCCATCACTGCAGACAGGACAGTCACTGCAGCCAGGACAGTCACTCCAGCCAGGACAGTCACTCCAGCCAGGACAGTCACTGCAGCCAGGACAGTCTCTACAGCCAGGACAGTCACTGCAGCCACAACAGCCACTCCAGCCAGCACAGTCACTGCAGGCACGACAGTCACTCTAGCCAGGAACAGTCACTGAAGCCAGGGCCGTCACTACAGACAGGACAGTCACTCAAGCCAGGACAGTCCCTCCAGCCAGGACAGTCACTTCAGCCAGGACAGTCACTGCAGCCAGGACAGTCACTGCAGCCAGGACAGTCACTGCAGCCAGAACAGCCACTCCAGCCAGCACAGTCACTGCAGCCAGGACAGTCACTCCAGCCAGGACAGTCACTTCAGCCAGTACAGTCACTGCAGCCAGGACAGTCACTGCAGCCAGGGCAGTCCCTTCAGACAGGACAGTCTCTACAGCCTGGACAGTCACTGCAGCCACTATAGCCACTCCAGCCTGCACAGTCACTGCAGTTAGGACAGTCACTCTAACCAGCAACAGTCACTGACCCAGGGACATTCACTGCAGCCAGGGCTGTCACTGCAGACAGGACAGTCACTGCAACTAGGACAGTCACTCCAGCCACGACCGTCACTGTAGTCAGGATAGTCACTCCAGCCACGACTGTCACTCCAGCCACGACTGATATTATAGTCAGGACAGTCACTGCAGCCAGGAGAGCGACTGCATTAAGACAGTAACTGCAGCCATGGCAGTCACTACCGTCAGGGCAGTCACTATAGCCATGGACACTCAGTGCCTCCAGGACAGTTACTGCAGATAGTACAGTCATTATAGCCATGAGAGTGACTGCAAATAGTACAGTCATTGCATCCAGGGAAGTCACTGCAGATGGGACAGTCACTGCAGCCAGGGAAAGTCACTGCAGCCCGGGCTGTCAGTGCAGCCAGGGATCATCACTGCAGCTAGGACAGTCACTGCAGCCAGGGCAGTCACTACAGCCAGGACAGTCACTGCAGCCAGGGCAGTCACTGCAGCCAGGACTGTCACTACAGCCAGGACAGTCACTCTAGCCAGGAACAGTCACTGCAGCCAGGACAGTCACTGCAGCCAGGACAGTCACTACAGCCAGGACAGTCACTGCAGCCAGGACAGTCACTGCATCCAGGGCAGTCAATACAGCCAGGACAGTCACTGAAGCCAGGACAGTCACTGCAGCCAGGACAGTCACTCCAGCCAGGACAGTCAGTGTATACAGGGCAGACCCTTCAGACAGGACAGTCACTACAGCCAGGACAGTCACTGCAGCCACAACAGCTACTCCAGCCAGCACTGTCACTGCAGGCAAGACAGTCACTCTAGGCAGGAACAGTCAATTCCGCCAGGACAGTCACTGAAGCCACAACAGCCACTCCAGCCAGACAGTCACTCCAGCCACGACAGTCCCTTCACACAGGACAGTCTCTACAGCCAGGACCGTCACTGCAGCCACAACAGCCACTCCAGCCAGCACAGTCACTGCAGGCCGGACAGTCACTTTAGCCAGGAACAGTCACTGAAGCCAGGGACAGTCACTGCAGCCAGGGCCGTCACTGCAGACAGGACAGTCACTCCAGCCAGGACAGTCACTGCAGCCACGACCGTCACTGTAGTCAGGACAGTCACTGCAGCCACGACCGTCACTCCAGCCACGACCGTTACTATAGTCAGGACAGTAACTGCAGCCAGGGCAGTTACTACCATTAGGGCAGTCACTATTGCCATGGAGAGTCAGTGCCTCCAGGACAGTTAGTGCAGATAGTACAGTCACTGTAGCCAGGAAAGTGACTGCAAATAGTACCGTCATTGCATCCCGGGAAGTCCCTGCAGATGGGACAGTCACTGCAGCCAGGGAAAGTCACTGCTGCCCGGGCTGTCAGTGCAGCCAGGGATCGTCACTGCAGCTAGGACAGTCACTGCAGCCAGGGCAGTCACTGCAGCCAGGGCAGTCCCTGTATCCAGGACAGTCACTACAGCCAGAACAGCCACTCCAGCCAGCACAGTCACTGCAGGCAGGACAGTCACTCTAGGCAAGAACAGTCACTTTAGCCAGGACAGTCACTGCAGCCAGGACAGTCACTGCAGCCAGGGCAGTCCCTGCAGCCAGGACAGTCACTACAGCCAGAACAGCCACTCCAGCCAGCACAGTCACTGCAGCCAGGACAGTCACTGAAGCCAGGGCCATCACTCCAGACAGGACATTCACTCCAGCCAGGGCAGTCTCTTCAGACAGGACAGTCACTGCAGCCACAACAGCCACTCCAGCCTGCACAGTCACTGCAGGCACGACAGTCACTCTAATCAGGAACAGTCACTGAAGCCAGGGCCGTCACTGCAGACAGGACAGTCACTTCAGCCAGGACAGTCACTGCAGCCAGGGCAGTCACTGAAGCCAGGGCCATCACTGCAGACAGGACAGTCACTCCAGCCAGGGCAGTCTCTTCAGACAGGACAGTCTCTACAGCCAGGACAGTCACTGCAGCCACAACAGCCACTCCAGCCAGCACAGTCACTCCAGCCAGGACAGTCACTTCAGCCAGGACAGTCACTGCAGCCAGGACAGTCACTGCAGCCAGGGCAGTCCCTTCAGACAGGACAGTCTCTACAGCCAGGACAGTAACTGCAGCCACAACAGCCACTCCAGCCAGCACAGTCACTGCAGGCAGGACAGTCACTCTAGCCAGGAACAGTCACTGAAGCCAGGGACAGTCACTGCAGCCAGGGCCGTCACTGCAGACAGGGCAGTCACTCCAGCCAGGACAGTCACTCCAGCCACGACCGTCACTGTAGTCAGGACAGTCACTCCAGCCACGACCGTCACTCCAGCCACAACCGTTACTATAGTCAGGACAGTCACTGCAGCCAGGAGAGCGACTGCAGATAAGACAGTAACTGCAGCCAGGGCAGTCACTACCATCTGGGCAGTCACTATAGCCATGGACAGTCCGTGCCTCCAGGACACTGCAGATAGTACAGTCACTGTAGCCATGAGAGTGACTGCAAATAGTACAGTCATTGCGTCCAGGGAAGTCCCTGCAGATGGGACAGTCACTGCAGCCAGGGAAAGTCACTGCAGCCCGGGCTGTCAGTGCAGCCAGGGATGGTCACTGCAGCTAGGACAGTCACTGCAGCCAGGGCAGTCACTACAGCCAGGACAGTCACTGCAGCCAGGACAGTCACTGCAGCCAGGGCAGTCCCTGCAGCCAGGATAGTCACTACAGCCAGGACAGTCACTGCAGCCAGGACAGTCACTGCAGCCAATGGCGGTCACTGCAGCCAAGGCAGTCCCTGCAGCCAGAATAGCCACTCCAGGCAGCACAGTCACTGCAGGCAGGACAGTCACTCTAGCCAGGAACAGTCACTGAAGCCAGGGACAGTCACTGCAGCCAGGGCCGTCACTGCAGACAGGGCACTCACTCCAGCCAGGACAGTCAATCCAGCCACGACCGTCACTCTAGCTACGACCATCACTGTAGTCAGGACAGTCACTGCAGCCAGGAGAGCAACTGCAGAAAAGACAGTAACTGCAGCCAGGGCAGTCATTATAGCCATGGACTGTCAGTGCCGCCAGGACAGTCACTGCAACCAGGGCAGTCCCTGCAGACAGGACAGTCACTACAGCCAGGACAGTCACTGCAGCCAGAACAGCTACTCCAACCAGCACAGTCACTGCAGGCAGGACAGTCACTCTAGCCAGGAACAGTCACTGAAGCCAGGGACAGTCACTGCAGCCAGGGCTGTCACTGCAGCCAGGACAGTCACTCCAGCCAGGACAGTCACTTCAGCCAGGACAGTCACTGCAGCCAGGACAGTCACTCCAGCCAGGACAGTCACTGCAGCCAGGGCAATCCATTCAGACAGGACAGTCACTACAGCCAGGACAGCCACTCCAGCTAGCACAGTCACTGCCGGCAGGACAGTCACTCTAGCCAGGAATTTCACTGTAGCCAGGGCAGTCACTACAGCCAGGGCACTCACTACTGCAGTGGACAGTCAGTGCCGCGAGGACAGTCACTGCAGATAGTACAGTCACTGTAGCCATGAAAGTTACTGCAAATAGTACAGTCATTGGGTCCAGGGAAGTCACTGCAGATGGGACTGCCACTGCAGCCAGGGCAGTCACTGCAGCCAGGGATAGTCACTGCACCCAGGACAGTCACTGCAGATAGGACAGTCACTGCAGCCAGGGCAGTCACTGCAGCCAGGGATATTCACTGCACCCAGGACAGTCAGTGCAGATAGGACAGTCACTGCAGCCAGGACAGTCATTGCAGTGAGAACAGCCACTCCAGCCAGGACCGTCACTGTAGTCAGGATAGTCACGGCAGCCAGGACAGCCACTGCAGCATGGACAGTCACTACAGCCAGAACAGTCACTCTAGCCAGGAACAGTCACTGCAGGCAGGACAGTCACTGCAGCCAGGACAGTCACTGCAGATAGTACAGTCACTGTAGTCATGAAAGTGACTGCAAATAGTATAATCATTGGGTCCAGGGAAGTCACTGCAGATGGGACAGCCACTGCAGCCAGGGACAGTCACTGAAGCCAGGGCAGTCACTGCAGCCAGGGATAGTCACTGCAACCAGGACAGTCACTGCAGCCAGGGCAGTCACTACAGCCATGGACAGTCAGTGCCGCCAGGACAGTCACTGCAGTTAGTACAGTCACTGTAGCCATGAAAGTGACTGCAAATAGTATAGTCATTGGGTCCAGGGAAGTCACTGCAAATGCGACAGCCACTGCAGCCAGGGACAGTCACTGCACCTAGGGCAGTCACTGCAGCCAGGGATAGTCACTGCAGCCAGGACAGTCACTGCAGCCAGGGCAGTCCCTTCAGACAGGACAGTCACTTCAGCCAGGACAGTCACTGCAGCCAGGACAGTCACTCTAGCCAGGAACAGTCACTGAAGCCAGGGACAGTCACTGCAGCCAGGGCCGTCACTGCAGACAGGATAGTCACTCCAGCCAGGACAGTCACTCCAACAGGACAGTCACTTCAGCCAGGACAGTCACTGCAGCCAGGACAGTCACTGCAGCCAGGACAGTCACTGCAGCCAGAACAGCCACTCCAGCCAGCATAGTCACTGCAGGCAGGACAGTCACTCTAGCCAGGAACAGTTACTGTAGCCAGGGCCTTCACTGCAGACAGGACAGTCATTCCAGCCAGGACAGTCACTCCAGCCACGACCGTCACTGTAGTCAGGACAGTCACTGCTGCCAGGACAGCGACTGCAGATAAGACCGTAACTGCAGATAAGACAGTAACTGCAGCCAGGGCAGTCACTACAGCCATGGACAGTCAGTGCCGCCAGGACAGTCACTGCAGATAGTACAGTCACTGTAGCCATGAAAGTGACTGCAAATAGTACAGTCATTGCGTCCAGGGAAGTCACTGCAGATGGGACCGTCACTGCAGCCCGGGAAAGTCACTGCAGCCAGGGCAGGCACTGCAGCCAGGGATCGTCACTGCAGCCAGGATAGTCACTGCAGCCAGGACAGTCACTACAGCCAGGACAGTAACTTTAGCCAGGACAGTCACTACAGCCAGGACAGTCCCTGCAGCCAGGGCAGTCCCTGCAGCTAGGACAGTCACTACAGCCAGGACAGTCACTGCAGCAGAACAGCCACTCCAGCCAGGACAGTCACTGCAGGCAGGACAGTCACTCTAGCCAGGAACAGTCACTGAAGCCAGGGACAGGCACTGCAGCCAGGGCTGTCACTGCAGACAGGACCGTCACTCCGGCCACGACAGTAACTATAGTCAGGACAGTCACTGCAGCCAGGAGAGCGACTGCAGATAAGACAAGAACTACAGCCAGGGCAGTCACTACAGCCAGGGCAGTCACTACAGCTATGGACAGTCAGTTCCGCCAGCACAGTCACTGCAGATAGTACAGTCACTGTAGCCATGAAAGTGACTGCAAATAGTCTAGTCATTGGGTCCAGGGAAGTCACTGAAGATGGGACAGCCACTGCAGCCAGGGACAGTCACTGCAGCCAGGGCAGTCACTGCAGCCAGGGATAGTCAGTGCAGCCAGGACAGTCACTGCAGATAGGACAGTCACTGCAGCCAGGGCAGTCACTACAGCCAGGACCTTCACTGAAGCTAGGACAGTCACTGCAGCCAGACAATCACTGCAACCAGGGCAGTCACTGCAGACAGGACAGTCACTACAGTCAGGGCTGTCACTGCTGCCAGGACAGTCACTCCAGCCAGGAACGTCACTGTAGTCAGGACAGTCACTGCAGCCAGGACAGCCACTGCAGCATGGACAGTCATTACAGCCAGGACAGTCACTGCAGCCAGGACTGTCACTGCAGCCAGGATAGTCACTGCCGCCAGGACAGTCACTGCCGATAGTACAGTCACTGTAGCCATGAAAGTGACTGCAAATAGTATAGTCCTTGTGTTCAGGGTAGTCACTGCAGATGGGACAGTCACTGCAGCCAGCGACAGTCACTGCAGCCAGGGCAGTCACTCTAGCCAGGGACAGTCACTGCAGCCAGGACAGTCACTGCAGCCAGGGCAGTCACTACAGCCATGGACAGTCACTTCTTCCAGGCCTGTCACTGCAGCCAGGACAGCCACTGCAGATAGGACAGTCACTGCAGCCAGGAGAGTCACTGCAGACAGGGCAGTCACTACAGCCAGGGATAGTCACTGCTGCCAGGACAGTCACTGCAGCGAGAACAGCCACTCCAGGCAGGACCTTCACTATAGGCAGGACAGTCACTACAGCCAGGGACAGTCACTGCAGATAGGACAGTCACTGCAGCCAAGACAGTCACTGCAGTTAGGACAGTCACTGCAGCCAGGACAGTCACTGCACATAGGACAGTCACTGTAACCATGATAGTGACTGCAGATAGTGACTGTAGATAGTATAGTCATTGCTGCCAGGACAGTCACTGCCGCCAGGACACTCCAGCCAGGACAGTCGCTGCAGCCAGGGACAGTCAGCGCAGCAAGGACAGTCACTGCAGCCAGGACAGTCACTGCAGATAGGACAGTCACTGCAGACAGGACAGTCACTGCAACCAGGGCAGTCACTGCAGCCAGAGAAGTTACTGCAGACAGGACAGTCATTGTAGTCATGGACATACACTGTAGCCAGGGCAGTCACTACAACCAGGGCAGTCACTTCAGCCAGGACAGTCACTGCAGCCAAGGCAGTCATGGCAGCCAGAGAAGTCAGTGAAGCCAGGGACAGTTACTGCAGCCAGGGACCCTCACTGCAGTCAAGGCAGTCAATTCAGGCAGGACAGTCACTGCAGCCAAGACAGCCACTGCAGCCAGGACAGTCACTGCAGCCAGGAGAGTCACTGTAGTCAGGACAGTCATTGCTGCCAGGGACAGTGACTGCCACGGCAGCCGTTCTATCCAGGACAGTCACTGCAGCCATGGCAGTCACTGCAGACAGGACAGTCACTGCAGCCAGGGTAGTCACTGCAGACAGGACAGTCACTTCAGCCAGGACAGTCACTGCAGACAGGACTGTCACTGCAGCCAGGGACAGTCACTGCAGCGAGGGACAGTCACAGCAGATAGGGCAGCCATTGAAGCCAGGACAGTCACTACAGCCAGCACCGTCACTACAGACAGGGACAGTCACTGCAGATAGGACAATCACTGTAGCCATGGAAGTCACTATAGACAGGGCAGCCATTGCAGCCAGGCCAGCCACTGCAGCCAGGACAGTCACTACAGCCAGGGACAGTCACTGTAGCCAGGGACAGTCACTGCAGCCAGGGCAGTGACTGCATTCAGATTACAGTTTTACAGCCAACGATGAAGGGACATGGTGGCAGGATCTCAAGGTAGAAACTTGGAGTCAGGAACCGAGGCAGAGACCATGGGGAGCACTGCTTACTGGCACCGAGGCAGAGACCACGGGAGAGCACTGCTTACTGGCTTGCTCTTCATAGCTTCCTTAGCTTTCTTTCTTTCTTTCTTTTCTTTTCTTTTTTTCGAGACAGTGTCTCTCTGTGTAGCCTTGGCTGTCCTGGACTCACTTTGTAGACCAGGCTGGCCTCGAACTCACAGCAATCTGTCTGCCTCTGCCTCCCAGAATGCTGGGATTAAAGGTGTGTGCCACCATACCCATTAGCCTGCTTTCTTTCTTTCTTTCTTCTTCTTCCGCTTCTTCTTCTTCTTCTTCTTCTTCTTTTTTTTTGGTTTTTTTCTTTTTGGTTTTTCGAGACAGGGTTTCTCTGTGTAGCCCTGGCTGTCCTGGACTCACTTTGTAGACCAGGCTGGCCTCGATCTCACATTGATCCACCTGCCTTTGCCTCCCAAGTGCTGGGATTAAAGGCGTGCGCCACCACGCCCGGCTTAGCCTGCTTTTTTACAGGACCTAGGACCACCATTCCCCAACAAGGGATGGCACTAACCCAGTGCGCTGGGCCCTCCCATGTCAATCATTCATCAAGAAAATGTGTCACAGAGTGGCCTATAGCCTGTCTGATGGAGGCAACTCCTCACCTCTTCCCTCTTCCCTCTTCCCAGATGACCCTGGCTTGTTTCACATTGACAAACACTGACCAACGATCTCTCATTACAGCTCCAACTTGGTGTCAGGGCCCACATATTGTCCCTCCAATGGTGATCTCCATCACTGCTCTCTAAGTGGGGAAGAGTTATTCTTCATCCTGTCTGCTTAAAACACGTTTCTAATCAATGTAGATTAGAAACAGAGCTGGAGACGTGGCTCAGTGGGTAAGAACACTGGCTGCTCCTGCAGAGGACCTGAGTCTGGTTCAAAGCACAACACGGTGGCTCACATCTGCCTGTAACTCTAGTCCCAGGGGGCTTGATTCCCTATTCTGGCCCCTATGGTACCAGGTATGCACGTGGAGAAAACCCATATACATCCCAGCACTCGGGAGGCAGAGGCAGGCGGATCGCTGTGAGTTCGAGGCCAGCCTGGCCTACAGAGTGAGTCCAGGACAGCCAAGGCTACACAGAGAAACCCTGTCTCAAAAAAACCAAAACCAAACCAAACCAAAAGAGAAACAAAAACTAATATACATAATAAGTAAATAGATGATAATAAAGAAATCTTCAGCCGGGCAGTGATGGCGCATGCCTTTAATCCCAGCACTCGGGAGGCAGAGGCAGGCGGATCGCTGTGAGTTCGAGGCCAGCCTGGTCTACAAAGTGAGTCCAGGACAGCCAAGGCTATACAGAGAAACCCTGTCTCAGGGGGGAAAAAAAGAAAAAAAAGAAAAAAGAAAAAAGAAATCTTCTTTTAAAACGCAGACACAGGCAGGCATCTTTGGAAATTTGAAGTTGAAAACTTGCCTCTCCACACACACACTTTTTTTCTTTTCTTCTATTGTAGCCCAGGCTGGTCTTGAACTTGTATACTCCCTACCTCAGCCTCCCAAGCAGAGGGATTACAGATGTGAGCCACCGCACCCAGTTCATATTTCCTGGGGTTTATTTTTGTGTGTATGTATTTGTATGTGTGCATGTGCACATGGCTTCAGGCGCCTGTGGCAGTCGGAGTCATAAGGTTTCCTAAAGTTGGAGTTACAAGCGATGATCAACTGCCTGATGTGAGTTGTTTTTGTTTTTGTTTTTGTTGTTGTTCTTTTTTTTTTTTTTTTTTTTTTTGGTTTTTTGAGGCAGGGTTTCTCTGTGTAGCCTTGGCTGTCCTGGACTCACTTTGTAGACCAGGCTGGCCTCGAACTCACAGTGATCCTCCTGCCTCTGCCTCTCAAGTGCTGGGATTACAGGCATGTGACACCACGCCCAGCATGATGTGAGTTCTTGAAACCGAACTTGGGTCTTCCGCAAGGACACTACATATTCTTAACCATCGAGTCATCTGCCCGAGCCCCCAACCTTTACTTTTCATCGGTGTTTTCTTTTTCTCATGATTCCTCAGACCTGCGGTGTATCAGTATACTCAGAGAAGTGGGGGTTGAGGTTACTCTGCTTCCAGGAGCCCCTACAGTTCTGGTATACCCACACAAAACTGTTAGTGACTAAGGTCTGACTTCACTGTCCTCAGCTTTGGGCAAAGGGAGTTTGGCCCTGTAAGACCGTTTCAGAGTCAAGTGAGATCAATACTCTTTGCTTGCTTCTTTCTGTCCATTACTGTGACCCCTGCTCTATCAGATCCAACGAGCTTCCTGGAGCGGAGCCGGCGGGCCGCGCCTGCGCACACCTGCAGTCCCCGAGCGTTAGACGCTGAAACAGGAAGACAGTGAGTCTGAGTCCAGCCTGCCTTGCGTAGGGAGTTCCAGGCCAAAATATATTTCTATTTAACGTGTGTGTGTGTTCAGTGTCTCTTTCTGTGTGTGTCTGTGTGTGTGTGCACCTATGTGTATGCATGTTTGTGTGTGTGTGTGTGTGTGTATTTATTCTGTCTCTGTCTCTGTTCCTCGATGTGTGTCTGTCTGTCTCTGTCTGTCTGTCTGTGTCTGTCTGTCTGTCTGTCTGTCTGTCTGTGTCTGTCTGTCTGTCTGTCTGTCTGTCTGTCTGTCTGTCTGTCTCTCTCTCTCTCTCTCTCTCTCTCTCTCTCTCTCTCTGTGTGTGTGTGTGTGTGTGTGTGTGTGTGTGTATAGGCCAGAAGAGGGAATCAGAGCTCCTGGAGCTGGAGCTGCAGGTGCCTGACCCGGATGCTAGGAACTGAACTTCCTTCCAGAAAAGCAGCAAGTGCTTCTAGCCACTGAGGCCCCTCCCGCCCTGCTCAAGATAAGGTCTTACTGTACAGCCCTAGCTAACCCAGATCTCTATAGAGACCGGACTAGTCTTGACCCCCCCACCCCCCCACCCCCCGAGTGCTGGGATTAACACCCTGTCTAACACTTCTTTCCAAATCGAAAAGTTAATAATATTATAAGTCGATTGGGGTTGATTTGTTCTTAACTCACAGTAGTTTTTATTTAAAACCGAATATTTAACAGTTTATTGGGGGAGCCTGAAGGCTTGAAGTTACACTTCTTTGAGTTTGGGCCTTGCGTTTTCGACACCTTGGGTTCTATTCTTTGCTTTTTTTTTTTTTTTTTAACTTACTGCAGCAGTTCAGGGGGCTCTTAAACCATCTGTTAACCTTTCTCTCTCCTTAAAAAAAAAAAAACCCCACGTCGAGCTGCTCAAGGCAAGAAGACCCACGGCTAGAGCGACCGAAGCAAAGCTGTGCAGTCGCGCAGGCACAGATCATCGGCGCTGACATTTCAAGGCTCGAGCCTATTAATTTTTTATGCCTTGCTCCTTGTATATCGTTAATAAAAATCTGACGAAAAACTTTTTAGGATGTGTTTGTTGCCGTGGCTTTGATCTTAATGTTTGCAAACTAATACATTAATACATGGGAAGCCTTAAGGATTCTTTCTAAAAGAATATTTCCATACATTATGTTTTCATTTCCATTTTAGGTAGCCGAGCCTCTGCGGGGTTGTCGATGGCGCCGGCATTAGATTAGGGTGGGAAGTGTGTCTTTTATGAGAGAAACAGCAGTTAACAGGAAGCAAAGGCAATGGCATTTGGTCGGACTAATTAGTTAACTAAACTAGATAGGCTTTGAGGTTGTTTGTTTGTTTGTTTTTTGTTTTGTTTTGTTTTGTTTTGGAGACAGTCTCATGAGGAAGCCCATGCTGGCCCTGAACTCACCAAATGCTGGAATCACAGATGTTATTCTCCGAGGCTAGGCAGCGTCTCCGTCAGATTTTTTTTTTTTAAATCTAAGCTCACTTCTGTAAGAGATCTCACATCTAACTTTTTAAAAGGGGGTGGGCATCTGTACTCATCTGCTATTTTTGACAGGAGATCAGATCCTCAACTCACTCACTGGAAATGAGGTTTGGTGTACACGTATCAAAATGTCACTTGGGGGACAGAGGCAGGAAAACGTGGGAGCTGGAGGCCAGCCTGGGCTCACTGTGGGACCCTGTCTTATGGGGGTGGAGGAAGCCGCTTGTGTTACTGTACAGGCTTTGAATGGCACACCTTTGATCCCTGTTAACTGCCCATTTCCTTGCTGTGGCCTCTGTGCCTGAGTTAGGGAACCCAGACATGTCAGGCCACCGAACGCACGTCACTTTGATACTTATATATTATATATTGTGCCTTCAAACCCAGGGTGCTGTTGCGGCGAGATCAAATAAGACTTCTAAACAGCGTGTGAGATTCGAGGGTCTGAGGGATAATTTGACGATATTTGAAGATCTGCTTCACAAAAGTAGAAATGCAAGAGGAATGATGACTTATTAAAAATGATCACTAACCCAATTTCGAACACTTTGGAGTGCCGGGTGGGCACGCAGGCTATCACCAGGGCGCTTTCATTTGTACCCAACTAAAAAGCCACCGTGAAATCCTTTGAATATTTATGATTTTGATCGAGGCTTAGACCACCGCCAATAATCTTTTTTTTTTTTTTTTTTAATTTTTAAACCCTGGTGAAAAGTGTTTGAAATGCCTATCACTCTCTGATATATGAGTGGTTAATTATTTGGGTGAATGTGAAGGACCCTTTTCTTACACAAAAATAAAACTACACAAGAAATAAAATTAATTCTCTGTAGTGACCCTAGGGTGGGGGAACACACTGGTCAGAGAGATTTTGGGGGGGCAATTTCTTTTACTATCTTAAAATAGATGGCGTCATTATTGGAAGTCTGGTGGCTTTTTTTTTAAGATCCACTAGAGGGAGCCTTGCGGTACAGATGTGGATTGGTTTTTAATAATTTAAAAAAAAAAAAGATTTGTCTGTCATTGAGTTAGTAAATACATTCGTAGCAATGGTCTCGTCCAAACTCAGCCACTGCCACGCGGGAGTCTCTCTCTTCACTCGCTGATGCTGCCCCTGATACAGTGAAGCGCTTTCTTATGCCCCCCGCCCCCCACCCGCGAGTTTGCCCGACTTTTTTCTCTCTCCTTTCTAACGTTCTTCCTTAATTTTCTAATTCTGCCTACCATCTCGAGGCAATTTTGATATGCAAATAAGTCTTAGCATTCAGAAACGGAAGCTTTTGAGAGTCTGATTTCGTTTTTTTCTCCCCCCCCAACCCCTCCACATTTTTTTTTCTTCCTGTTTTAAAAGAATCTATGTTTGGTGCGGTAGCGGTAGCTCAGTGACAGGACAGAGCCACAGAACTCCCTTTCCCCTCTCTCCCTGTGACTCCTGCCCTGGGACCTCCCGCTGGTCTTGTTAAGACCCCGGGGACTCCTGGGAAAGAAGAGCGGGGAGTGTGGTTTTTTGATGCTCCGTGTTACAAGAATAATACAAAGCCTCAAATTGGAACCTGTTTAATTTTCCAAAGCTTAAAGATTTTAAAGTAATTTAGACAAGTGTTTAAAAAAAAAATTTTTTTTAAAGCGCTGAAAGCTTACAGCAAAGAAACCAGGCAACTAGCTCCACCGCAGTACTTGAAGCCAACTCTCTACAAAATGAAATCTTTATTGAGGTAAAAATTTACATCCAGTGTAATACACAGACTTTAAATCTTCAGAGCAAATTGATTTGGTGACGTGGTATAGATGCACAACCCCGGAAAAGCAAATTAATTCACCATAGTGATGGTTTATTTTATTTTAACAGACTTCATTGACTTTATTTTCCTTGGATAAAATCCTTTCCTTGTGTGGTAGCCGCAACTGGAGCCTGGTTCCTGTGAACCGAGACTCTGGTGCGGGTTTTCACAAGATTGGTCAGAGAACATCTGATAATGAGTCTTGGTGAACACGGTTTCTTTCCAGAGGTCAGGGCGAATAGCTGTAGGTCTTGGAGACGGCATCAAAGGGGGCCTTGGCAAAGCTGCCCAGGGTGGCAGTGCAGCCTGTGGCTGACCAACGTGTAGCAGTCATCCATAACAGCCGTTATCACCAGTTTCTTGGGCATAGGAGCACAGATGATGCCACGGCCTCTGGGGGCAGGGATGAAGCAGCAGAGCCGAGCCAGAGCGGCCTGTGGCTTTGCGCGCAACGGTGAGGGGCGCACACTCTCTTCCCCAGTAGCCCCAGTAGGCACGATGGAAAGCTTGGCCAAGATAATGCCCCTCCCCGCGCCCCCTTCCACCTCAATGGTTGTGGCTACCTCCTTGGAGCACCTAACAACCAAGACCAACATGACCATTGCCCGTCTCCAGTAGCGACAAAACCTTGAAGCTGATTCGCTGACCAGCCTGAGTCTGCTACTGACTGGCATGATTAGGACCTCTACCTCTCGAGATGCTCCCAGGGAAAAGCCAACCATCTCAGATTCCTTAATGGGCAGGGAGAACAGGAAGATGTCCGGGGTCTTCATCTTCATGTCCTTGACCAGGCGCTTCTCGCTTGGTGATGGGGACCCACTCCTTATCTTCAGCTTTACCTCCACGAGCCCTGAGGCCTTGACCATGGCCACAGACCGATGCCAATCCTTTGAATCCCTTGTGGAAGCTGCCATCACCTCCTAAGTCCAACCAGGGGGTTCCCTCAGCCCCTCTTGCCACACTGGCATCACTTGCCATTTGGTGTTTAAGCAAGGAAGGCATAGTGATGGTTTAAACGATCACTGATCACTGATCACAGTAACTGCCCCCCCTCCCTCTCCCTCCCTCCCTCCCTCCCTCTCTCCCTCTCTCCCTCTCCCTCTCTCTCTCTCTCTCTCTCTCTCTCTGTGTGTGTGTGCGCGCGCGTGCTCATGCTTTTTATCCTCCAAGCACTGAGATGACAGCTGTGTACCAGGCACCAGGCCAAGCTGAAATATATATTTTCCCCCTTACTACTATTTCTAAACAGATTAAACAATTCTGTCAAATGTCTCTCCACCCACTAGTGGGAGTCCTGAAATTCAATAGGTTAGCGTGGTGTAGGGCAAGGGCGCACTGTCATTTTTTTTTTTTTTTTTGCATGTCATCCAAACACCGTCTGTTGGAGACACTGTTCTTGCTGGTGGGTTGTCTTGACATCCTTGTTTAATTCAGTTCTCGGTGAATGTAAGGGCTTATTTATAGTCTCGGTTCTCTTCCACGCATCTAACTCTACCCTTATGCGCTGCCTCAATTGTAGGAGCTTTGTTTTAATGGAAGTTTTGGTTTCTTTGTAAACTCGGGAATGTTATGTTTCTGCTTTTAATCCCAAGTGTGGGATTTTAGTGTGGGCTTTAGTTTGTCCACAGCTGAAAGTTGCCTTGTGTGGGGCGTGGTCTTTGCCAGCTGCAGTTAGTTTAATTCTGAGGACTCTGAGGAGTTTAAATATGAGAGCAGAGAGAGAGAGAGAGAGAGAGAGAGAGAGAGAGAGAGAGAGAGAGACAGACAGACAGACAGACAGACAGACAGACAGAGACAGACAGAGAGAGAGAGACAGACAGAGAGAGAGAGAGACAGAGAGAGAGAGACAGACAGAGAGAGAGAGACAGAGAGAGAGAGAGAGAGACAGACAGACAGACAGACAGACAGACAGAGACAGACAGACAGACAGACAGACAGAGATAGACAGAGACAGAGAGAGAGACAGAGAAGAGACAGAGAGAGGCTTCAATTGACCCTAAACAGCAGCTGGGAGAAGTGACGAGGTCTACACCCCCTTTTTCCACTAATCTTCTTTCTCTCATACTTAGTATTGGGGTATCAGAAGAGACTGAGGTGGAGAAGGGGGTAGAGGCAAAAAATACTCCAAAATAAAATAGAGTTTAAAAACTAGCCATCTACACATTGTAATAATTTTGGTAGCAGAATGCAGACCTCTTCAATCTGTCCTTTAAAAAGCAAAGTTTAAAAAAGTTTTAATTTCAGCTGGGTGTGGTAGGACACACATTTGATCTCAGCACTTGGGAGGCAGAGGCAGGCAGATCTCTGTGAGTTCGAGGCCAGCCTGGTCTACAGAGTGAGTTCCAGGACAGCCAGGACTATACACAGAGAAACCCTGTCTCAAAAAAAAAACCAACCCAATAAATAAATAAATACATTTCTTATACGTGTATGCATATGTACAGGTGCCCACACAGACCAGAAGAGGGTGTCAGATCCCCTGGAGCTGGAGTTACAAGCGGGGGCCTCCCAATTCGGATTCTGCGACCTGAACTCCATTCCTCTTAAGCAGCCAGTGCTCAGCCACTAAGCCATCTTGTCAGTCTCCTTCAATTTGTTCTTAATTTTCCAAATTATTTTAGCTAATCTGTGTCTTTATATTTGTATGTCTTTTATGTTTGTATATTAGGTCAGCTGGTCCTAACAGGAAGTCCTGAATAGGAAGTCATCTGGGATTTTAATAATGCATGTACTGAGTCTTTTGCCATGTCACAATACAACAGCCTATAATTAAAACATTCAGTTGCGGGCGCGGTGGCACACGTCTTTAATCCCAGCACTCGGGAGGCAAAGGCAGGCAGATTGCTGGGAGTTCGAGGCCAGCCTGGTCTAATAAGTGGGTTCAGGACATCCATGGCTACACAGAGAAGAAACCCTGTCTCAAAAAAACCAAAAACCAAAAACCAAAGCAAACCAAACTAAACCCAACAAACAAACAAAACAAAACGAAAACGAAAAACATTCAGACCTGTCTAATAACTTTAAAATTATTCTGATTATTCTGGATGGGCAGTGGTGGTACGTACCTTTAATCCCAGCACTCAGGAGGCAGAGGCAGGTGGATCACTGTGAGTTCAAGGCCAGTCTGGTCTACAAAGTGCGTCTAGGACAGCCAAGGCTACACAGAGCAACTCTGTCTCTATGAAGAAAAAAAAAAACAAAACAAAAAACCACATTACTTTGTGGTTTATGTGTGACACCCTGAACCCAACACTTGGCTTTTCTCTCCAGACTTTGCTGTTCTGTTTGTAGCCATGTGAATAATGGCTTTCATAGAAGTAGCATGCATGTTTCTATCCACCAGGAGGTACAGATAGGTCTTCAAACACTCCAGCTCGCTCCTATTTCATTGCTTCGGTCCTTAGGCCAGGAGTGCCAAGCAGGTTCCATTTAGTGTGGCATCTCTGAATGTGTATGCTTGCCATCCTGGGTTGAGAGTCATCAGGCTTGCAGCGCTAAGATTACATTACTAAGAGCTGTGATCGATTAGCAATGTCTGCCTTGGCAGAGCCAGGCTGTACTAAATGAAGGCGTTGCTTGCCAGCTGTGGTCTCAGAAAGGAGCAAAAAGTAGGTTCCATCCTTGAGTTAAGACGGCTGTGTGGTTTTACTGGCCAGGTGGCCAAGGAGCCACAGAGTTGAGAGTGACTTCTCTGGGTCGTAAAAGGAACAGTGTAAGTCTGACACTAGAAGAAGCCTGCCTGGCAAGGCATCGCGCAGAGGATCTGGTGGCCAGTTGCTGCTGTCCCAGCTGGCTTGAGTGTCTCGTGCTCTGGGATCCATGATGTCATCAAAGTGAGGATGGCTGCCTGGTGTCAGAGTGTGAAGTGCAACTTCGAGGCAAAATCCCCTCTTTCCATGGCCTCACAGACATGGCTTTAATTCCTGGATGGATCCAGAACTTTCCTGTCCAAACTAAGGACCAAATAAAGACAGTCTTGCTTTAATCAAGTTCTAAAAGAAAGGGGCACAGTTTTTTGTTTTTTTTGTTTTTTTTTTTTTGGTTTTTCGAGACAGGGTCTCTCTGTGTAGCCTTGGCCATCCTGGACTCACTTTGTAGACCAGGCTGGCCTCGAACTCACAGCGATCCGCCTGCCTCTGCCTCCCGAGTGCTGGGATTAAAGGCGTGCGCCACCACGCCCGGCCCACAAGGGGCACAGTTTTAAAAGGTGCGGTCCTATAAGAAGATGCTTGGGTGTGTAGAGCTGTGTTTCTGGAAAATACCAAAGAAACCACAAGTGGTTGGTCTTCCTGTTCCTGGATGTTGCCTCAGAGCTGCCCCCAACTCCCCCAGCCTCCGGGGTCCAGCTGACTTTGAGCTTTTCTGTGATGCGTGGTGAATGTATTCGGGTCTCTGTTGAGGGCCTCTGATTTCTCTACTTGTGGGCATTGAATCCTTTAGGCATCTTTCTACTTGCTGCTGCATCTCCTGCATCTGTCCTGGGGCCGCTGTCCACTCCAGATGGCAGCACCACTTCCCCTGTGCTGGGGACCACTTCTTTGTCTCTGCCACATCCCACCCTGCCCCTTCTGCTTGGTCACACAGAGGACTATGACGTCATTCAGCTTCAGGGGTCTCCATCCCTGAATCTGTATTCTGTGAAGAACTGCCATCTCAGTACCGGCTTTTCCACCCCATGAACATGCAATATTTGGATCTCTTTCATTTCTTTCCATAATATTTGTGGTTTCCAGAATGTAAGTGTTGCATCTTTTTTTTTCCCCTTTATGTAATCCTATTCCTAAGCATTTTTCCTTTTAATTCCATATTGTAAATGAAACCACTCTTTTCTCTTTTTCTTTTTTCTCTTTTTGGATTTTTTTGAGACAGAGTTTCTCTGTCTTGGACTTGCTTTGTAGATCAGGCTGGCCTCGAACTCACAGCAATCCACCTGACTCTGCTTCCCGAGTGCTGAGATTGAAGACGTGTGCCATCACACCTGGCTTCACTTTGGTTGTTGTTGTTGGTTTTCCCTTAAATTATTTACTTTTATGTATATGAGTGTCTGCATGTATGTTTATATGCACCATGTGAGTGCAGTACCCACAGAAACCAGAAGAGGGTGTCAGATTCCCTGAAACTGAAGTTTCAGAGGCTTTTGAGCCAACATGGACTGGGGATCAAGCCTGGGTTCTTTGCAAGAGTAGCCAGTGCTCTTTGGTTTTGTTTTGTTTTGTTTGTTTTTTTGAGACAGGATTTTTCTGTGTAGCTTGGCTGTCCTGGACTCACTTTGTAGACCAGGCTGGCCTCGAACGCACAGCGATCCGCCTGCCTCGGCCTCCCGAGTGCTGGGATTAAAGGCGTGCGCCACCACAGCCCGGTCTAGCCAGTGCTCTTAACCCTGGTGTTTTCACCCCAAAATGTTCATCACCAGAGTGTAGAAGTACAATTGATTTTGTTAATATCCTATCCTGTCACCTTGCAAAATCCACTTATTAATTGGAGTCATTTATAAAGACTAATTCTTAAGGATGTTTTCCATATGGGGATTCTGTTGCCTGGGAAATGAGGATGGTTAAAATTTGCCCTACCATTCTGTGTGTCTTTCCTTTCTTATTCTAATGTCTCTGGTTCGATCTCCAGTACTGAAGCTGGAGAAATGGCACAATGGTTCAACGTGTATACTGCTCTTGCAGAAGACCTGAATTCCGTTCCTAGCACCGACATTGGGCTGCTCACAATTGCTTGTAAATGCAGCTTCAGGGACTCTGATGCCCTCTTCTGGTCTCCAGGGGTACTGCACTCACATGCACATATACTCTCCACATACACACAAATAAAAATAAATCTTAAAAACAAACAAACAAACAAACCTTCCAGTACTATGTTGACTATATTTGTGTGGTTCTTGATCTTAAGAGAATACATGGTCCTATGCCATGTTACTCAGAAACCTTCCCAAGGAAGTTGCCTAACCCTCACATACTTGCTTAGGCTGGAACTGCTCAGTCAAGTCACCTTTTCTACTTTGTAGTTAGGTCAGATCTTCCTTGTGTAGTTTCCTTTGCTGTCTTTGTTTTATCCTTTTACACTTGGAGCATCCCTAGAACCTTCCATCTCCCAAACCTCTATTGTTTAGAATTCATTCTTCCTTCCAAGGCTGCAGACTTCTGCTAGCCCTCTGCCCTGTTTCACAATATTTTGCTAAAACTTTATTGTGCTGCTATTGGATTTTTCTTGTGTTTTTAAGATGCCATTCTTTTCCTTTTTTTTTTAAACTTGTTGCTGTGCATTCTGTGGAGTTCTCATACACACACACATATATAAAAACATAGCAGTACTTTGGGGGTGGGGGAGCCACCATGAAGATACTGGAAACTCTGGGCAAGCTCCAATGAAATGCTGTCTCTTTTATTGAGTCTCCATGGTCACGGGGTCTCTTCACAGCAACTAAGACAATGCCCTTCCAAGGGAGAAGTTTCATCGGTGCCAGAGGCACTAGAGACAACAAGGTTGGCCCTACGCAGTGACGCATACCTGTAATCCCAGCACTTGGGGAGGCAGGTGGATCTCTGTGAGTTCAAAGTCAGCCTGGTCTACAAAGTGAGTCCAGGTTAGCCAAGGCTACACAGAGAAGCACTGTCTTGAAATGCCCCCATCCCTGAATAATAATAATAATAATAATAATAATAATAATAATAATAATAATAATAATAATAAATAATATACAGCAAGGTCCCTAGGGAGACACCGATTTGGGGGACTCTAAGGAGCCAAAGTCACCACTCTGGGTCCTGGGCCCTGGTGCTGGGGGAAGAGCGCAGGGCCAAGCTCATGACAAGCCATTATGGTGACACAGTCAGGGTGACTGTGTTGGTGTGCATGGGTCTCTTCTCTCACTGTTCAGATGCCTGGAAGATGCTCCATTCTTACTCCCCAAGATGGCTGCGATCACATTTCTACCACCCATCCTGTAAGAATTCAGAATCCAATTTATTTTGATTTAAAGGAAATAACGGGACGCTTCATCTCTTCCTGTGCAAGGGTGGGGGCTGGGGGTAGGGGTGGGGTGTGTGTGCAGTGTGCAGACCAAGACGAATCACTTTCTCTGAAATTCCAGAGCCCCCCTAGTCATTAATTTATGGAGCAAAACTGGACAGAGAGAGTGGAAGAGAGGGTGTTCAATTGGGGCTGCGGTTTTATAGCTGTCTGAGGAGTTTCCACCATTATACAGATAATTTTTTCCGTCTTGCTATGGGCAGCCTCCGGACTGGCTGTTGGCTGTGCATGCCTAACGAGGACGCCGGCCCTGCCAGTAGGGACATCGGTCTAGAGGAAGAGACACTTGTGCCCGCAAACCTGAAATCCTGTGGCTGAAAGCAAAACAATCCAAAGTCGGAGCTTTCCTCTGCTCAGCGGAGGACCCTTCCTGCTTCGCCAGTGGCCAGAGGGGAGTCACCCACAAGCAGAAGCAGGTGCAGAATTTTTAAGTTTCGTGGACAAACCACTCAGGGCCAGACCTGGAAAAAACGTCATCTACAGCAGCTTAGGCTAGAAGCCACACTCCATAAAGTCTTCTGTGGACCAACAAGTACTGGGAAATTATAGGTGAGTTCCAGGACTCCTTAATAAACGGCGAGCCAAAAATGGTGATTGTGTTAATCAGAGGTCTCCACACGGACGCATGCACGCGCACCCGCACATGCACAAGCACGCACGCACGCATACATACACGCATGCGCAGTCATGCATGCAAGCTAAGGTCTAGATAGTGCAGTACTCCCAGCGGAAAGGCCAAGATTCCAGTAAATTGCTTAGTGCACAGACTGGATGGCTCAGTAGCCCCAGTCTGGTGCTGGAGTCATACAGGATTCCTAGAGAGCTGCTGGTCTCCATCTTACGTAGGAATCCTGAAGAGGCTGCTTCCAGTACCAGCAAAGGATGGATGCACTTGCCTGTGAGAGCGGGGCAAGCAAGCAAGCAAAAGGCAAGTGCTTCCCGCTTCCTTGGCCTTCTATGTGGGCTGCCACCAGTAGGTGTGGTCCAGATTTTGGGTGGGTCTTCCCACTCCAAACTTTCCAATCAAAATCCCTCACAGTGTGCCGGGCTGCTTGGGTTGGTTCCAGGTGGAGTCAAGTTGACAAGCAAGATCAATGTCACTGTGATATGAAAGTGTTAAAACAAACTGTCTGAGCCACAAACTGGTGGTGCATGCCTTTAAATCCCAGCACTTGGGAGGCAGAGGCAGGTGGATCGCTGTGAGTTCGAGGCCAGCCTAGTCTAAAAAGCGAGTCCAGGACAGCCAAGATAACAGAGAGAAACCTTGTCTCAAAAAACCAAACCAACCAACCAAACAAACCTGTCTGTACCAAGGAGTCAGATTCTAATTGGGACGTTTTGTCCAGCATATTGGGAACAGGCAGTCAGCACTCACATCATTTTGCGTAAGATAGTTTTATCCGGAAATAGAATCACTTTGGGGCGGTTCGAGACAGGGTCTCTCTGTGTAGCCCTTGCTGTCCTGGAAGTCGCTCTGTAGACCAGGCTGGCCTCAAGATCTGCCTGCCGCTGCCTCCCGAGTGCTAGGATTAAAGAAATGCGCCACCACGGCTCAGCTTAGAATCACTCTCAATTTGGATCCATTGAGGAAAGTGTAATATATAATTCCAGGGTGTTGTGTGTGCCATGAAGTCACAACAGCTATGATCAGGATGCGTAACTGTTCCAGCAGGAAGCCCTAACTGGACTTAGTTACAAAATATACAAAGTGAGAGAACGTAAAGATGGATGGGGGGGAGTTGGGGGGATGGGTGGGGGGAAATGTGCCTGCAGGGGCATTCTGGGAAAGTGGGGAGGTCAATAGTCCCAAGATACACCATGAAAGATATTCCAGACACACAGAGAAAGTAATGTAATTTATAAGAAAAACACGAAGGCATATTTAGAAAAGGCAGGGGTCTTTCGCCATAACTGTCATGAAAAGATGAGGTTCCTGCCAGTCAAGCCAGGGGGTCCATAGAAGAGGCCACGTGGCAAGAGATGGGGGTCTGTAGGACCGGTCTCCGTGAGCAAGCATGCTTTGCAGGAAACACCTGGTGTCACTCTTCTGCCCTCTTGACCTTCTGCTGGAGCTTCCTAATAGCGAGATACAACGAGAAAGAGGATGACAGAGGCCGGTCCGGCCCGCCGCGACTACCCAGAGAATAAGCAGGGGGGGCGAGGTGGCGGGGAGACAGGAAGAGTGGCGAGTGGAACACGCCAGGCACCCTTTTATCCTCCTCAGACTCCAGGAAAATGATGATAAAATAGAAAAGATCCGATCCCAACACTCAGAAGAGAAGAGGAGAGGGTCCCTGGTGGGCCCCGAGAGAGGTCCGCAGAGGTTTAGTTGAAAGGAATGGGCGGGGCGTGAGTCAGCTAAAAGGAAGTCAGCGGAAACTCAAAACACAGGCGGCGGCAGGCAGGTCTGCAGCTGTTACTGGCGTCCCGAGTCTGCGCCAGGATTTTCTTTCTTTCTTTTTTTTTTTTTTAAATGTTCTTGGTCTCTAACTCAAGAACGAAACAAAACCTCACGGGTTGCAAAGTAGGGAGTGAATGTTTATTGAAGCAAAGCACCAGAACAGGTTAGGTACACTGTCAAAATTGACAACGGGCACACGTAGGAAAGCAATCAATGACTTAAGAGAACCCAGGACCGCCAGCCCATGCATAGCACCACCCACAGTGGGCTGAGCCCTTCCCGCACCAATCGCTAATTAAGAAAACGCTCTGCGGCTGGATCTTATGGAGACATTTTCTTAATGGAGGCTCCTTTTTTCTCAGATGACTCCAGCTGGTGTCAAGTTGACATAAAACTAGCCAGCACAGTAAGTGAGACAGCCACCCTATGATAACATTCGGCTTCTATTCAAACACCAACCTGCAGTGCCTCAGCCTACCTTGGCTGGCTTTGGGGTTCATGCTCAGGGAGACAAACTATGTCCTCAAAGTGAGCTTTTAGGGAGAAAAACTCCTGTGCACCATCTTATGCCTACACATAATTGGGCATGGATACGATTAAGATCATTCGCGTTTTGGAAAGGAATGTGCGGAGTAGAAAAAGAGGTCAGGTAATTTAATCTGTCGATCAAAATAGAAAACCACCCAGGCCACACCCCATTAGCAAGCCCGCCTTCTCTTTAACTCCGTAAAAGGAAGCCGGTCTCCGGCCTCTTTTGCCTGCCTTTGGGACCGTTGTCCTCCAAGTGGGTTGCCTTGTCCGGCCTTGATGCGAGAATATGTTCCTGGTCTTAATGGCAGCTTGTTATGCCATATTTGGTTGATGTCCCTGGAAAACCTGTTTTATTCTGAGACGAGGTGAAAGGGGTGGATGTGAGGGAAGGGAAAGGAGGAGAAACAGGGGAGGAGGGAGAGGAAGCTGCAGTTGTGGGTGTAATGTATGAGAGGAGAATAAATAAAAAGAAAAAAAAACCACTTTAAAAGAGGGGTGTGGGTATAGCCCAAGGCAAGTGGAGTCTCAGGTGGCTAAATCATTCCTGTGCTTGTCTGCCCCACACCTGAGAGTAGAAAACCAACTCTGAAAGGTCCTAGGCTCGGAACTGTGAAGTTGACACTAGCACATGAAGCACCAAGGCGGAGAGATGGGAGAATCCAGCCTTGCCTCGGCCTCCTCAATTCCAAATGCAAAAAGTCAACAGCAGGCAGTCACACCTGTCTTTGGCAAACGGGCTTCATATCTGTTTTCAAGGTAAAAAGCCCGAACAACCTGAATAGAAAGGGTCAAACCTAAATATTCTGTTGTGAAGTTTCATAGTGGCCAGAAAAGACTCCTGGGGGGAAAAAAAAGATTTAAAGAGGCCCAGCGCTGGTGGCGCACGCCTTTAACCTCAGCACTTGGGTGGCAGAGGCAGGCGGATCGCTGTGAGTTTGAGTCCAGCCTGGTCTACAAAGCAAGTCCAAGATAGTCAAGGCTACACAGAGACACCCTGTCTCAAAAAACAAAAACAACAACAAAAACAAAAAACAAAACAAAGACTTAAAGAGATGACTGGTGTTGTCAGGCATGTGTGCTTCTTGACTCCGCCCACCCCAGGTTTCGTGTGTACACAATTTCTGCAGTCTTGTCATTTTTCCCATTGTTTTCCTTGAGGCCCATCATTGCTGCTTCCATCCTCCCCCTTTTCTTTTACGTAAATCAACATTCTGGACTATTCCACCAGGACAAGTCAAATCCTTTTCCCAGTCTTGTGTTTTGACATTTAGGTGATCTGGGCAACTTCCTTCCTGCACACGCTTCTGGGGTGCTGTTCTGAGCTCGTGTCACAGGAATTACACGAAGGTCTGTAATGGAAGGTGTGGTTCCTTTGTAAACTTGGTTGTGTTATGCAAATATGTTTTTGTTCTAATCCCAAGTGTGGGATTTCAGTTTGAGCTTTAGCTTGTCCACGCCTGTTAATGGTCTCACGAGGGGGCGTGGCTTTGTCTGCTGGGAGCGGCCTCCCCCCCCCCACAGAGAGGGGCGTGGTCTAGGACTCCGAGGCTATGACTAGGAGCCCAGAGAGAGCGTGCTGGGGTGTACGGTGTTGGTGGTTGGAAGACACCAGAGACAGACAGTATCACCGTTTGGAATAGACAGTCAGAGAGAAACGCTTCGGGGAGCAGCGGCTCGGAGGAGACCGCTGGCTGGTGCTGTTGGCAGAGACCGTTATAGTCCAAAACAACTCAATTGACCCTAAACAGCTGCGAGTAATTAAGGGGCCCCATCTCCCCACTAACCTTCTCTTTCCTACATAGGGTTCGGAGGTCGGAAGGGAGGTTGAGGCCTAAACACCCCAAGTAGAGTAGAGTTTAAAAGAAAGAACACTACAAAGGTCAGTATCAAGGTGCTTAGGGACAGACCCTCACCCCCAGCAACGAACAGCGCGTGGGCGAGCCAGATGCCTGCATGGGTAAAAGGGACTTGTTGCCAAGTCTGTGGCCTGAGAGTGCCAGAGGACAGTGTGAGGGAGTCAGTCCACTCCTTCCGCCATGTGGTGCCAGGGATTGCACACGAGCTGGCACACGGCACGTTTACCATCTGAGCATCTCACCAGCCCCCCAAAAATGTATCTTTCTTTTCTTAGAAAAGGATATCGGGCCGCGAGTGGTGGCTCACACCTTTAATCCCAGCACTCGGGAGGCAGAGGCAGGAGGATTTCTGTGAGTTCGAGGGCCAGCCTGGTCTACAAAGCGAGTACAGGGCAGACAAAGCTACACAGAGAAGCCCTGTCTTGAAACACCGCCCCCCCCCCAAAGAAAGAAAAGGATATCTTGGGGACTGGAGAGATGGCTCAGAGGTTAAGGGCACTGACTGCTCCTCCAGAGGTCCTGAGTTCAATTCCCAGCAACCGCATGGTGGCTCACAACCATCTATAATGTGATCTGGTGCCCTCTTCAGGCATGCACGTGTACATGCAGACAGAGTACCGTACACATAATAAATAAATAATAAATCTTAAAAAGAAAAGAAAAGGATATCTTGTGTGCACACCGCCCCCCCACACCCCTATAAGAATGTCCCAGATGTGCTGTGAGAATGGCCAAGCTAGACAAGTCCCTGTAATAACACCTGGTCGGCCTCCCAAGAAATAAAAGTCAACCAAGTGTTCCAGGATATACAGACAACATATCAAAAGCCAGCGAGGAACGCATAGCGCACGTTACAGATGGGATACTCCCACCAAGCGGGCCACACCTGGGGAGGGAAGCTTCCAGAAGCTCGGTTGCTACTGCATGACTCGTTGTAGGATACCTCATACTTCTGCTAATGAAAGGAAGCCTGGGTAAGTTTCTTTTCACATCTCAGTCCAGACGACATGAAAAGACGGGGCCAGCTCATGCTCAGATCGAAGCATCACATTAACGTGTCTTCTGGGAACCTGGGAAGTGGACAGCACAGCAGCAGGCACAGCTGGAGTCCAGCGGGATGCAAAGCCAGAAGCTGTGAGAGGCCGCTACAGAGTAACAGCTCTAGAGCCTGAGTTGTCTACTCCGTTGCTCCCTCGGTCCAAACGACCAAACTCGTGCGCATGCGCATTACAACGATTTTTTTTTTTTAAACCTCAATCTCCAGCTTTGCATCTGGAGGGAGTGAGAGCATCTACAATGATAAACACTTAAAGGACAGACGTGTGTGTGTGTGTGTGTGTGTGTGTGTGTGTGTGTGTGTGTGTGTGTTGGGGGGGGCAACTTAGCCGATACACTAAAATTTCCCTTGTCTCAATGAGAACGTAAAGTTCCAAAACAAAAGATGGGATCCAAACCCCTAATTGTAGAAAACAACCAGGTGCCCTTAGGTGTCGTCTCCTTTTTCTTCTAAAGGATGTCCTTGTCCCCTGCTTGAGCTCAGAAGCAACCAAAGAGCGAAGTGGGACTGAGACGCACAGAGACTGGGCTCTCACCGCCATTGCTGCAGCAAGTGATTGACAGGCGTGGGCAGACGTCCTGGCTGCGTGGCTGTGCGGACGCCCCGAAGCCAGTTTAGGTCTTGGTACTATCACCCCAGGGCAAGTCTTTCCCGGACTCTCGATCCAGGATGCCTGCTGTGAACTGGTCCAGAGGGCAAATGTAAATAGATGGTTTCCAGTCAGTCGTGAAGAAGGGAGCGATGCCTACGACCCTGCATTTGGCATCAGGCTCACAGCTGGGCAAAGTACAATAAAGACCAGAGGATTTTCGAAAGAGAAATTCTTCATAAGAATCAAAACATAGGAAATACAGGGTTCCTGGTGCATGCATTTTTGTTTTGTGTTTTGTTTTTCGGTTGTTTTGTTTTGAGATAGGGTTTCTCTGTGGAGCCCTGGCTGTCCTGGAACTCGCTCTGCAGACCAGGCTGGCCTGGAACTCAGAGATCCACCTGCTTCTGCTGGGATTAAAGGTTTGTGCCACCACAGTTCAATTTTGAATGTTCATAAGGACTTAATTTTTATGTATGTATGTATCTGTGTGTGAACATATGCCACCTCGGCACCGTGGTGGGGGGGGTGGGGCAGAGGAGGGAGTTGGAGTTACAGGTTCTGGTAAGCTGGTTGCTGTGGGTGCTGTAAACTGAACTTGGGCCCTCCAGGAGAGCTATTAAGTGTGCTTAGCCACTGAGCCATCTCCCCAGGCCCCAACTTCTTTAATGTTGGGGGCCAGGCTTCAATGATCCCGCACTGCTTTTCTGGTTGCTGTGGCGACTTAACGACAGAAGCAACTTAAAGGGTAAGGGGTTTATTCTCCCTCAGGCTCTGTGAGGGTGCAGCCTATTGTGATGGGAACAGTGCATGGGGATGTGCATTTTCATCCAGAGCGCTGGGGGCTTGTGGCTGCCGTTGCTCACACTGTGGCCAACCAGGAACAGAGTACTCAGCCAGAACAGGAAGTGGATATGACCAGCAAAGGTCCACCCTGGCAGCCTAGGCCTGGCCACCTGCTGGGTACCCCCTAAGGGTTCACAACCTCCCAATACAGCATCACCTGCTGGGGACCAAGTGTTCAGAACATGAGCCAGTGTGTGTGTGTGTGTGTGTGTGTGTGTGGTGTGTGTGGTGTGGTATGTGTGGTGTGTGTGGTATGTGTGTGGTGTATGTGGTGTGCGTGTGGTGTGTATGTGTGTAGTGTGTGTGGTGTGTGGCGTGTGTATGTGATGTATGTGGCGTGTGTGTAGGTGGTGTGTGGTGTGTATGTGTGTGTGTGGCACTTCACATGTAAGCCATTGTACCAGCGTCAGACTTGGGTGGCCAACTACACATGGTAGGTAAGGCCATCAAGCGTGTACCGTGGGGCCATGCTCTTCCTCTCTTCCTCCTCCATGCTCATTTTGAGGGAAGCTGGTAGCCATTCTTTGAGTGGTTTTGAGGTGACAATTATTCAGGGAGGAACATGGGCCTCAGTAAGTAGCCAATGGGAGCTTGAGGTGATGGTAGATTGTGGCCTACATGGGTCAAATCCTCTGTGGGTTCTGGGGATCCAAGCCTCCCCATCAGGCACATGTGGTAAGCGCCTTTACTCACTGAGCCATCTCCCAGGACCTGCTTGGTCTTGGAAAGTCTTGCAATCCTCCTGCCTCAGCTTCCTGAGTTCTGGGATTAAAAGCTTATACCATTGTGTCTTGCCAGAAAGAATACAATTTGATATATATTTTCTTTCTGTCTTTCTCTTTCTTTCTTATATATTTATTCATTTATTTAGAGACAGGGTGTCAATTACATAGCTCTGGCTGTCCTGGAACTCGCTATGTAGACCAGGGTTGGCCTTGAACTCACAGAGATCCACCTGCCTCTGCTAGGATTAAATGTCTGGGCCAGTATGCCTGGCTGATATATAAAATTTTTAATGCCACCAAATAGATGGAAAAAAATTTTTTTTGGTGGGAGTGTTATTGTGGCCACCAGATGTTTGCATGAATGTAATAAAAAAAATGAGTCTTTGTACCCGTAATTTTGACTCCTCAGCTTGGTACCTCAAAAACAGACCAGTGAATCCCAAGCTAACAAATTAAAAAGAAATCTTATCTTCTTCACTAAACTGCAGGATGTACTGGAAGTTAAGAGAAATCCCTTTCCAGCCAATGAATAATCGTGGCATTTAAGGCCTTTTTCCAAGGTGGCACAAATTAAAGTCTTCAGACAGGCGGTGACTTCAGGTTTGATTATCCATATTTTCGCTATGAATACATTTATTTATGAATAAATAGGTTGGATCAATTAACAGTGTAACGGCTGGAACAATAAAAGTGAAAATGAATGTTTTTGCATGTGATTTTTTTTTTTTTTTGGTCCCAGTTGGACTTTTTCGTATTTTTTTGGGTTTGTGTTTCAGAGGGGACTTCCCTGGTGATGGCGGGGGATGGCCACGCAGCGAGGGGTGGGGCAGTTCTGTCAGGGCCAAGAGGACAGAGGTACGGGTGTGATAACGATGAATGCTGCCACGGCACTGCGCTCAGACAAACTCCGGCACAGACTGACAAGCGTGTTTATAATGAAGGGCAGGCCTGTCGCTTGCCCCCGCTCCGTCCCATCGGTCATGTTCACTGTATTCTCCTCCTAGGTCCTACCACACCCCCCACCCGTGCTCCCTCCTCTCCAGCTCCGTCCACGAGTGTCTCCCATGTGCCCACTCCTGTGGGGGCATCTCCTGAGCATGCCAACCCACCCAGGACCACACGCCTAATGACGACGGGCCCTCCTGCCTTAGCAGCCGCCAACTGCTCACCTACAAGTGGGGACTCCTGGGCCCGTCCCTGTCCATGCTGGAACGGCAGCCAGAGTCCCTCATATCACCCAGCCCCACCTTAACGGTAGTTTCTATGTGTATGTGTGTGAATGTGTGTATGTGTATGTGTGCATGTGTGTATGTGATAGTATGCATGTATATGTGCATGTATTGTATGTGTATGTGTGTGTTTGTATATGTGTGTATGCATATACATGTGTCTATGTATGTATGTGTGTATGCTTGTATGTGTGTGTTTGTATATGTGTATATGCATGTATATGTGTCTATGCATGTATGTTTGTATGTGTGTATGCTTGTATGTGATGTGTGTATATGCATGTATGTGTGTATGCTTGAATGTATGTGATGTGTATGTATGTGTGTATGCTTGTATGTGCGTGTATATACGCATGTGTGTATGCGATGTGTGTATGTATGTGTGTATGCTTGCATGTGTGTATGTGTATATATGTAGGTGTGTGCATGTGTTTATATGTGTGTATATGTGCATGTATGTAAGTGTGTCTTCCTCAGTCACTGTTCACCTTAGTTTCTTTTGGACCTGGAGCTGACTGACTGCGTAGGCTGAGTGGCCAGTGAGCTCCAGGCCTCTGTCTCTACCTTGACCGCTCACCCCATCTCTTCCTGTTCCTAACGCTGGGTTATAGACGCACTTCTGCAACTGGCTTTCCCACGGGGGATCTGAACTTAGGTCGCCCTGAACATCTGGCAGGCGCTTTACTTGCCCACCTCAAAAGCAGTTCTTTTTGTTTGTTTGTTTTTCCAGACAGGGTCTCTCTGTGTAGCCTTGGCTGTCCTGGACTCACTTTGTAGACCAGGCTGACCTCGAACTCACAGAGATCCCCCTGCCTCTGCCTCCCGAGTGCTGGGATTAAAGGGGTGCGCCACCATGCCTGGCTCTCAAAAGCAGTTCTTGAGTGGTTCGGCTTTGCCTAGTGAGACCCGGCCTGCTGGTGTCCTGTTTTGCTTCAGTGCCATCCGGAAATGGAACTTGGACCGCCCAGGATCCTGAGCGGAAGTCGCAGGGCAGGCCTCTGAGGACAGTGCTGCTGCTAGCTGAACCGCTAGCAGGTTCTGCAGAGAAGACTCAGAATGCATGGCTTGTGGAAAACTTGAAAACAGTGAGCCTTTTTAGAGAATTAGTATCAGGTTAAAGCTAAACCCTAATAAAATAGTCTCCCCTCTCTTATCTGCAGAGGACACATTCCAAGATACCCCCTGAAACATGTCTGAACCCACACATAGTACTGGACTTTCCACACACCAGATTTTATCCTATACATGCACGCCTATAAAAAGGCTTAATTGCTAAATCAGATACAGTGAGAAAACAGCAATAATAGCTAATGATAAGACATAACAATCATAATATTAATTATAATAAAAATTCCAGAATCACTCCTCATACTCTTTGGGGCCACTATAAATAAAATAAAGGTTACTATGGTACCAGTACCAGGATATCACTGCGGTTGACTTGGCAACCAGTGGCTACTGTGTATGCAGCCAAGGAGCAGACAGCATATACAGTGTGGAAACGCCTGGCAAAGGGATCCTGGCCGAGGCAGGATGCAACAGGCTTTCATGGTGACATGCGCTTTCAAACTTATGAATTGCTTATTTCTAGAATTTTCTGTTACCTCCTTCTGGACCACAGTTTCCTGTAAGTGTTGGATATCTTCCTCTTTAGTTAACCCGTGTGTTAAATACCGCTTAAAGTATTTCTACACACACACACACACACACACACACACACACACACACATTTTTATTTGATTATTTGGGAATTTCATACAATGCACCCCCATCGCTCTGGATTCCCATTCCTCCTAGGTCCATCCTCCAATCTTTGTGCCTTCCCCCCAAAAAGAAGAGAAAAAAATATACCAAGTCCAATTTGTGTTGCCTGTGCACTCATTGGAGAATGGCTAAACTCCCGGTGGCCAGCCCCTTAAAGATAACAGAGCACCCCCCACTCCACCCCACCCCACCTTACGCTCCAGTGGTAACACTGACTTCAGTGGGGAGCACAGACCTCTGGAATCTGCCAGGCCAGCGGTGGCAGCTTGGACCAACATGGCGTCCAGGGGCAGTGCCCACCATGGAGGTCTTTTAAGGAGGTTTAATCTAGAAAATGAACTGTTCTTCATCTTGGATATCTTTTTTTTTTTTCTCCCCCTTTGGTTTTTGGTTTTTGGTTTTTCGAGACAGGGTTTCTCTGTGTAGCCTTGGCTGTCCTGGACTCGCTTTGTAAACCAGGCTGGCCTCGAACTCACAGCGATCCGCCTGCCTCTGCCTCCCGAGTGCTGGGATTAAAGACGTGAGCCACCGCGCCCGGCCTCATCTTGGATATCTTGTTGTTACTCCGTGCCAGGGTGACCAGAACGTTTGGGGGCCGGGAGAGGGGGCAGGCAAAGCCTGTGAGCGCTCCGGGCTGGCGCACACCACCGCCCTGCCGGCCCCTCCCTACCCACAGCTCTTCTATCCATCTCAGCGGTGTTCTCAGGCGCGTCCCTGTCGCTCTCTTCCATGCGTGCCGCTCCGTACCCCATCTCTCCCGCCTCTCCATCACAGTCATCCGTTAAGTGGCACCTCAAACTGCTGTGTGTCACACGGTACTGTTTTGTTGTTGTTGTTATTGTTGTTTTAAACCCAAACAGCTTTACATGCAAATACTTATTATAACAAGTCATTGGTTTGGTTCGAGGTTTCTGGTTTCTGAAGCACCATAAACACAGGACTGTCACCGCCAGTCAGCATCAGTCTCGGGACGTCAGGGTTAGTTTCTCGGAGACCCTGCTCTTGCTCAGCCAGGGTGGTCTTGTGGCTGGAAGCATCCCGTCCAGGGTCAGGGTCCGTCCCATGAGGCTTGCAGGCCCTCTGTGCACCCACACGTCCTCCTGGGTGAGGGCTGCCCTGTGGGCTCACTGCAATCTCGGCAGCAGCAGTGGCTCCACGCTGCAGGCCTCCCAGTGGGCCACGGACTGGCCCTGGCCCAGCCCCTCTAGTTTTTGCTTATTTTGCAGATCCGCTCTGTCATCTTTTCTCCCCAGTTTCATGAGACTATTTTTTTTAAGCATCTTTCCATAAGACCTGTCTTTAAAAAAAAAAAAAAAAAAAAAAAAAAACGAAAGAAAAGAAAAAAATGGCTGTTCCAGAGATAGGGCAAGCTCTGCAGACTCATCTGCAGACATTTTGAATCTAGTCTTTTTTTGTTTGTTTGTTTGGTTTTTGTTTTTCAAGACAGGATTTCTCTGTGTAGCCTCGACTGTACTGGAACTCTCCAAGAAGTGGACCGGGCTAGCCTCGAACTTAGAGGTCCACCTGTCTCTGCCTCCCTGAGTGCACGCTTACAACATTTAACAACTGACTTTCGTAATTGTGACATTAAATGGTACTTTTATCTCCCTCCCCGCTCCAGAAAAAGGGGGGAAATGTAGAACCTAAAAACTATATTGCTCCCTGTGGTGGTTTGAATGGGAATGACCCTCATAAGCTCATATATTTGAATACCAGACAGTCGGTGGAACTGTTTAGGAAGGATTTGGGGGTGTGGCCTCGTTGGAGGAGGTGTGCCAGTGGGAGTGGCCTCATTGGAGGAGGTGTGCCAGTGGGAGTGGCCTCATTGGAGGAGGTGTGCCAGTGGGAGTGGCCTCATTGGAGGAGGTGTGCCAGTGGGAGTGGCCTCGTTGGAGGAGGTGTGCCAGTGGGAGTGGGCTGTGAGGTTTCAAAAGCCCATGCCATTCCCAGTTAGCTCTCCGTCTCTGTCTCTCTGTCTCTGTCTCTGTCTCTGTCTCTGTCTCTGTCTCTGTCTCTGTCTCTGTATGTCTCTGTCTGTCTGTCTCTGTCTCTGTCTCTGTCTGTCTCTGTCTCTCTGTCTGTCTGTCTGTCTCTCTGTCTCTATCTCTGTCTCTCTCTGTCTGTCTGCCTGTCTCTCTTTCTCTCTGTCTCTGCCTCTGTCTGTCTATCTCTCTGTCTCTGTCTGTCTCTCTTTCTCTCTGTCTCGTCTGTCTGTCTCTCTGTCTGTCTCTCTGTCTCTGCCTCTGTCTGTCTATCTCTCTGTCTCTGTCTCTGTCTCTGTCTCTGTCTCTGTCTCTGTCTCTCTCTCTCTGCCTCCTGCATATGGATCAGGATGTAGCTCTTATCTACTGCTCCAGTGTCATGCCTGCCTATCTGCTGCCAAGCTCCCCACCACGATGATAATTGACTGACCCCCTCCCCCCCCCCAAACTGTAAGCCAGCCCCCAGTTAAGTGCTTTCTTTCTTTTATAAGTTGCCTCGGTCATGGTGTCTTTTCACAGCAACAGGACAGTAACTAAGCCCTCCCTTCCCGACCAAGCCTTGGAGGACCATTATTTTACTCTTGTGAGTGAAACAATCCCCATCACATGTTGTCATTACATTTAATGCAGCCAATATTAACTTAGACTTATTTAATTTGTCTGTTGTGTTCTAATATTGCCTCTGTTTTCTATCCAATCATGTTATTTCCTTTAAACATAAATTGCTATTGTATGCATATATGTATTTGAACATACATATATATATTCCTAAATATAACCTGTTGAGTCTATATCATGTTATTTGTATGTATGTTTCCCTTTGGCATCTGAGAACCGTTTGGTGTGCTCTTCCCTGAGGAGGACCACCTCTGCCGCTTTCGGCTGTCCTCGGGGGCCTGTAGTTGTTTGTGTAGGCTGAGGCCGCCACAGGCTTGTCCTTGTCCCGTTTGGCACGTGTGTTGTGTCGCCCTTGCTCAGCTCATGTTGGTGACACTTGATGGGTGTGGCTCCTGATGTTACTAGGACACACGTTCTCACAGCAAACTCACTTGTTTATGTGGATGTAGCCCTGTGCACACATGACACCACGTGTGGTGGACAGAGGACACTTGTGAGAGTCAGTTCTCTTCTTCTACCGTGTCGAGGAGGGGCCAGAGATCAAACTCAAGTCGTCAGGCATGGTGGCAAGTGCCTTGTCCTCCCGATGAGCCATCTCCTCCATCCAAAACAAAACAACAAAAACAAAACGAAAGAACAAAAACACGCAGCTCTTGCATAGGATCCCCGAGTTCAGATCCTAGCACCTGCTTTTTTAGGCTCAGGAGATCCAATGCCCTCTTTTGTCTTCTGCAAACACCTATACACCTAATATAGGAAATAAAATAAAATAAAATAAAACAAAGAGACGATGGAGAATGGGGTGGGTGGGATGTGGAGAGGGAAGGAAGACAATGAAAAAAATGTCAAAGCTCTCTCGGAGCCAAGCTGACTTTGCCATGTGACCCAGGTCCCAAGACCAGAGTACAAGAGCCCCGGCTTTATGCCTGGAGTTCAGTCACTGTGGCCGCCTTGGGCCTTTATAGACACATCTAGTGCATCTTCCATTCAGCAGATGAAGGATGCCTGGGTGAACAGGAAGTGACCTCACAGGTCATGTATTGGAGTCTTGTGGGAAGTCAGATGCAGAGGGCTCTGACCTCAGTGGTGGGTTGACGCCCTTGCCGGTGGCCTGCTGTGATGGCCCTATTGGAAGGCGCGTCCTAGAGGAAGAAGGCCATGAAAGATCCTCTCCAGAAAGATGCTGCAGTCCCTTCCCCATCCTTGTTTTCTGGCGGACACAGTGAGCCACAGTCCTCCACACTGTCCCGCTCAAATGTTCTGCCTTAGAAGCAGAGGACCTGCTGGGGGTGGGGGTGCTAGTACACGCCTTTAATCCCAGCACTGGAAAGGCTGCGGTTAGCCAGGTCGACAAAGCAAGTTTCAAGACATCCAGGGGCTACACAGAGAAACCCTGTCTTAAAAAAAAAAAAAAAAAAGAAAAGAATAAAGAAAAAAGCAGGAAGCCAGGAAGAACATGGATGGAGGAGATTTCTGTCTGCAGCTGCAGTGAACCATCTTCCTTTAAGCCATCATCTTCCTTTAAGCCATCTTCTCTCAGGTGATGAACTTTGACCATCTACGATGTGCCATGTGAGATAATGAAGGGACACTAACCCCCTAAAGCATATGGCTCTGGCATTTCTTGCCCTTCTCCCTCACTCCCTCTGCCTCGTTAAAAAAAACCCAACATTATATTACAACCCTAAAGCTAACCACCAAGGTCTATTCCCTTATTTGGCTACTTCCTCCTCCTGAGGCTGAGTACCAAGACCCGGCTATCAAAGTATTGAAGTCTAGCTATCAAAAGCCCCCTTTAGCTCACCTAATTAAGATGCCCAATTAAAATTAAACACCTCATCCTAACTCGGGGTTTCCCTCTTTCCCCTTCATAAACCATCACTTTCCTATGGGTCACATCTGCCTCCTCTCTATCCAGAGGCAGAACTTTGTCCCTCTGAGGCAAAAATCCCTTCCCCTTGTCCCTTGTCCTCCAGTCTTCTCTTTGTCTCTTATTCTTCCCTGCCCTCTGTCTCCTCTGAGGCTAATAAATCTCCTTTGTGCTGAGAATGGTCTTGGGAGGGCGGGTCCTGAGCCAGTCCCAGTCCTTTCAGATGCTGAAAATGGGGCAAGAGTTTTGCTTCATTTATTTTATTTATTTAGTGTTTTGAGACAGGGTCTCACTAGGTAGCTGGCCTCAAATACACGGAGATCCACCTGCCTCTGCCTCCAAAGTGCTGGGATTAAAGACCCTAGGTTTGAGTCACAGAACAACAAAACATTGGTTTGTTTTTGTTGTTGTTGTTTTGTTTGGTTGGTTCGGTTTTGATTTTGAGCCAAAGTGCTGCACACCTACAATCCCAGCCCTCTGGAGGCTGTGTCAGACAGTCAAGGCCACCTCTGGCCACACAGTGAGGTCCTGAACCTAATTTATGCTATTTTGCCGATGACCAAGCTGAGCTGGAGACTGACTTGGGAGTGCTGATCGCGGGGAAGCCAGCTTTCCGATCTGGATAAGATGCAGCCCCACCCTTAGCCCCTGGGCCTCTCAGATGGTCCTTTTGCTGGCCTCATTGGCTGCTGTGCATTTTCTCAGAGGCTGCTCTTGCTCCTTGGCTCTGGCTTCCTCTTGCTCATGGCATTTGCCACTTGGATGAGGCTGAAGTGTCTTGCTGGCCTTGAACTCAAGATTCTCCTGCCTCAGCCCACTGAGTACAGACTTACAGTTGTGTGATAAGTAAATAAACAGGCTCAGGATTTAAAAGACAGTTTTCTCCCTCTCCATTTCCTCTTCCCTTCCCCTTTCTCCCTCTGCTACTGTCTGGCCCCCTCCTAACCTTTCCTTTTGTTGCAGCTCAGCCTGTCCTGGAACTCACACATCTTCCTGCTTCCGGCTCCCAAGTGCCTGGATTACAGCTGTGCACTAACATGCTTGGCTTATTCTAGAAAAAAAAGAAAACAAAACACCTTGAAATGCACTAAAAGTTCATGAGGTATGCTTTTGTAAGACACAGTTACTTTTTGAGAGCAGTAGCAATCCTATTTTTGCCAAAGAGCCTATGCCCACGGTGAGCCTCATAAAAGCCTATTAAGCGGTTCTAAAGTCAACCGCAAGCAGCTCTTCCTGCAGGGTCCGCTGACATCCTGCAAAGGTGTCGGACAAGTAGTGTCTGGTGGGAGGTGTCAGTGCTAGAAACGACCCTGAGCTTAGAGGTTGGGGAGTCAGGGGTTAATTGTGTTCAGCAAGACCCCCAAGGCTCACACCAGCCTCTCTTCTCAGTGGCTTTGGATGAGATGGAGCTAATGGATTGTTCTTACACAGGAAGGGAGCCCCTGGTTAATCACTTCTGTGGCCTTAATATCCTATTTTTCAAGATCTGTTTTTATTTTTAACCCGTATATTTTCAGACCATAAGACGCACCTGACCGTAACACGCATCCAGTTTTTAGAGCAGTGAAACAAGAAAAAAAAATATTCTGAAGACATGGGTAAAGTGACCTCTTTGTCGATGCCTGATGGGCAGCAATCGGACCATAAGGTGCACCCTAATTTCCCCCCAACTTTTGGGGGAGGGAAGTGAGTCTTATGGTCTGAAAAATATGGCATTTTATTTATGTGAATGCCTCCTGTCCCTCATGTACGTCTGCATATCGTTTGCACACCTGGTGCCCAAAGAGGCCAGAAGAAAGCATCTGATTCCTTAGAACTAAAGTTACAGATGGCTGTGAGCTGTGGTGTGGGTGCTGGGACTTGAACTTGGATCCTCTGGAAGGACAGCCAGTGATCTTAAGTGCTGAGACATTTCTCCAGTCTTCATCTTCTCATATGTATGTATGTATGTATGTATGCATGTATGTATCTATTATCTATCTATCTATCTATCTATCTATCTATCTATCTATCTATCATCTATATATCTGGTCTCATACATAGTCTTGGGAACCCTGGAACTCACTGTATTATCTGGCTTTGAACTCATAGAGATCTACATGCCTCCGCCTCCTTCCCAAGTGTTGGGATTAAAGGTATGTATCATCACGCCCAGCTCTTTGCTTGTTTGTTGCATCTTCTTATTTTTTTTTTTAAACACTGATTTAAAGTAGAGTTTTAACTTGGAGCTTGATCCCTGTCGTTAATATTTACCATCTTAGCTAAGGTTACTATTTCTGTGAAGAGACACAATGACCACAGCGACTCTTACAAAGGAAAGCATTTCGTTGGGGCTGGCTTACAGTTTCAGAGGTTTAGTTCATTACCATCATGGCAGGGAGCGTGGCCGTAGGCAGACATGGTGCTGGAGATGGAGGTGGGAGTTCTACAGAGGAAAGACACTGGGCCTGGCTTGGCCATTAAAAACCTCAGAGTCAAGCCAGGTGTGATGACACATGCCTGTGATTCCAGCACTCAGGAGGCAGAGGCAGGCAGATCTCTGTGAGTTCGAGGCCAGCCTGGTCTACAAAGCAAGTCCAGGACAGCCAGGACTACACAGAGAAACCCTGTCTCTAAAAACTAAAACAAAAAACAAACAAACGAAAACATCTGTATTAAGGGGCAATAGAGGTGGCTCAGTGGTCAAGAGTGCTGCCTTTGTAGAGGACCCGAGTTCAGCACCCAGCATCCACTACATGTAGCTAACAATTGACTATAACCACAGTTCTGTGGGATTCAACGCCACCTTCTGGCTTCCCAGGGCACTGCACCCATGTGCACAAAGCCACATTTGCACCACACTAGGAAATAAACCCACCTGCACACCACACTGGGAAATAAATGCACCCTGGGACAGACTTCTTCACTGGGGAACTCTGAGTCAAATCTGTTAATTAATTATCATTTGATCTGTTTTCCCAACTTTGCTGTTAAAGAAGTACCTTGAAAATATAATCTATCTTTGGGCAAAGCTGGCATGGGTGTAAGTAACTTTCTGGCCATGAAGGTTTTTTTTTTTTTTTTTAATATGCAAGGACATCCATTGCAGGCTGGATAAGCTTTGTCTGTGGCTTGTTTTAGTAGAGGAAGAAATGTTTTAATGGTTAAGAGCACTGGCTACTCTTTCAGAGGATCTAGCGCCTACATAGTGGACCACATCCATCTGTAACTCCAGTCCCAGCATGTCTGACGCCCTCTTCTGGCCCCCATGGGCACTGCACACACAAGGTGCACAGGCTTACCAGCAGGCAAAACACTCACACACATTAAAATAATAAGTAAATGAAATGTTCAGAAATATTTTAAAGGCCTTTTTGAGTAAAACAAGCATCTCAGAGTATGTACACAGAAGGCATCAGCACCAAAAGATATTCCTAAAGACAAATTATAATTTACGTAAATGGATGTTTACCATTTTGCCCCAAGTATAAATAAATTTAACTGTTTACTTCAGTGCTTTGCAGATCTGTAGAAAATTGTTCCTTTAGAAATTTTAATCGTGTGCTAACTTTCATAAGAAGGTTGAGGCATTTTTAACTGTGTTTTTAAAAGATTGATTTTATTAGCTATGTATATACAAGTGTGTCTGTGTGAGGTATCGCACATGAGTTCAGTGCACACAGAGGCCAGAAGGGGGCGTCAGACCCTGTGGAGCTGGAGTTACAGCTGGCTGTAACTCTCCTTACACCGGTGCTGGGAACAGAACTCTGGTCCTCTGGAAGAGCAGGGAGTGCTCTTGGCTGCTGGGCCATCTCTCCTGCCCCAGGCGCTTCATAATTTGACATGCTTCTTTTTCCAGCCTCACATTTTATTAGCCTTGAAGGAATTCAATAACACTCACAGAGTTTTTTTTTTTCTTCTTCTTATTTTGTAAACTCAAAACGCAGAGACCATGGAAGGGCAAAAGGCTTGTCCAAAGGCATAAAGGATGAAAAATTATGAAAGAAACATGAATCGGTGGCAGCTTTTCTGCCAAGCTCAGATTCATGCAGATAAAGAGACAGTCTTTGCGTCTAATCAGTGGATACCCTCCTGTGCCTAGTTCTTTGGCGTCCAATACTTCACAAAGCTACGTTCCTAATCTTCCTTTCTGTTGCGATTGCAGAGTGCCAGGCACTAGGCAATTTATAAGGAAAGAAGTTTGTGTCGCCATACCTCTATAAGCTTGGGAGCTCAATAGCACAGCATAAGCATGTGTGTGGCATCTGCTAAGGGATTCCTTGGCGAAGGAGCACGAGTGAGTCAGAGAGAGAGTCTGACAAGGCGGAGGGGGGGGGGGAGGCAAACAACCCACTCTCAGCACTATTAACTCACTCTTGCAGTAACTTACCAACCCACTCAATGGCAGAGCCTTGGAACTCAGTCACCTCTTTAAAGCTCATCTCTTTCTTACTACTTTCACTGCGGTGATTAGAATTCACCTCGAGGGCTGGAGAGATGGCTCAGAGGTTAAGAGCACTGCCTACTCTTCCAAAGGTTCTGAGTTCAATTCCCGGCAACCACATGGTGGCTCACAACCATCTATAATGAGATCTGGTGCTCTCTTCTGGTGTGCTGGCATGCATGTAGGCAGAATACTGTATAAATAATAATTAAAAAAAAAAAAAAGAATTCGCCTTGAGCCAAGTGGCAGAAGAGCATAACACATGGAAAATTTCATGCAAGAAGTTGCCATGGAGGGCAGAGTCTGGGGGTAGCCAAGTGGCTTCCCAAGGGGTCACAGCTCTCTGTGATGTTTTTTAGTTGTTGTTGTTGTTGTTGTTTTTTTTTTTGGACCAGTGTCCTCCTTGGAGGCTGCTTTTTGGATCTCTGCTCCTTCTATTTGTTTGAGAAGGTGTTTAACAGGGTGAGTAATGGGAGCCGAGGTAAGCCTGCCTCTTAAAGGGCCCACACACCTCTAGCCCTGTCGCTCTTATTTCTCTCCAGAGAGGCAAGATGAGAAATCATTGCAAAGAATTGCTTAGCTGCGCCCAGGAGACAGAGTCTGTGGCCCAGGGCTGCCTAGGCGGAGAAGGCAGGTTAGCTTTTCATCACCGCACAATGGCCGAGCAAAACAACTTAAAAGAGAAAGAACTGCCTTTGGCTCACAGCTGTAGAAATTCCAATCCATGGTCTTCTGGCTCCATTGCTGCTGGCCTGCAACACTGCAGAGCATAGTGTTGGAAAGGCATGGTAGAAGAATGCCGCTCATTTCACAGCAGCCAGGAAACATGGACACAGGAAAGGGTGGGACACACACACACACACACACACACACACACACACATAGACAGACACACAGACAGACACACACACACACATAGACACACAGACAGACAGACAGACACACACACACAGATATAGACACACACAGACACACACACACATAGACACACAGACAGACAGACACACACACACAGACCTAGACATACACAGGCACACAGACACATAGACACACACACAGGCACACACAGACACAGACACATAGACACACAGACACACACATAGACACACACAGACACACACACATAGACACACAGACAGACAGACAGACACACACAGACACACACAGACAGACACATACACAGACACACACACACAGACACACATACATAGACACACACACAGACACACACACAGACACACATAGACACACACACAGACATGCACAGACACACATACAGAGACACATACACACACAGACACACACACAGGCACAAAGACACACACACACAGACATGCACACACACACACAGACATGTACACACACACACAGACACATACAGGCATATACACAGACACAGGCACACACACAGACAGACACACACACACATAGACATACACGCACTACATCTTCCCAATAGGTCCCACTTCCTACCTCCTCCAATAATGCTATCAAATTATGGATCTGTGGGTGGGGGACGGGGGTGCTAGCTGGTTGTCTCAGAGCCCTTGTGACCCAGCAATCTCTCTATGCTTGGACCCACCAGCTCGGGATGGAGCTCTTGCACGTGAGCCCTGCAGCGCCAGATGCCTCAACCTTCAAGCTGGAACAAAAAGGTTGGGAGCTTTACAGAGTGACACCTTTTCCTCTGTGTTAAGGTTAATTCTCATGCAAGCTCATTTGGATTTAGAATCACCTGAGGTGGGGGGAACGACACACCTCTGGGCACATCTATAGGGTTTCGTTTCCAGAGAGGTTTAACTGAGGGAGGGAAGACCCAGCCTGTATGTGGGCGGGTGCCGCTATCCTGCAGGCTGGCATCCAGGACTGAATAAAAAGGGGGATGAGGAGAAAAAGAGAGTAGCAATCCCCCCTCTCCTCCTCCCTCCCTCCTTCCCTCCTTCTCTGTTTCTCTCTCCTGTTTCCTGACTGCAGAGATACAGTGTGACCAGCCGCCTCCCACTGTGGCTGCCATTCCTACCCACCATGATAGACCGTATCCCCTCAAACCGTGAGCCAGAAACAAGGCCTCCCTCCCTCCAGTTGTTTGTTTACATTGTTACATCAATAAGAGAAATAGTAATATAGTTGGTGAATTGAGACTCAGAAAGGATCAGCACACCTGTGGGTTGGGTTAGAAAGGCAGTCTACGTCCGGTCCACGTCCGCCATAGTTATTAGGTGACAGGCCCTGGGGAGACTTTCAACAATTCTGTCACCTGGCTCCTCAGACTATGAAATGGTAGCCATGTCAGTGCCTGCTCTGAGGAGGCGCAGCCACCCCACGGTGTGGTGTTTGGCATCCAGAGGGTATCCTACAGATGGCTACAGTTGTATCTAAATCTGAGCCATTGGTCTCCATCCACGAGATGGCCCCTGGCATCTGCCTACCAACTGGTCCCCATTCCTAGAAGAAAATGCCTTTCGAGCTCCATTGGAGGTGGATGGATCAGGAAGGACACGGAGGGCATTCGTAGCCCTTGGTTAAGGCTCCAAGAGAGCAGCTGCTGTCAGCTGTCAGAGGTGAAAATGAACGGTGTTGCCTGCACCCACGAGGACTCCTCCCATACAGATGGGTGCTGTGGCCCTGGGAGATCACTCCTGAGAAGTTTGGCTACTCCAGAGAGAGTTGGTGGCTGTCCTGGGGACACCTCAAAGGACTGAAGGAGGAAAACCTCTGGCTGGCTGCTGAGCGGTTACAGGTGAGCGCAAAGCCAAAGTTAGCAAGCTAGGTAGGCACAGTTATTTCTAGCTGGCGCCCAGCTCATGTTGAGCCAGGCTAGGTACCCAGATGTGGTTGCGGGGGGGGGGGGGGGGTGATCCAGGCAAAGCCCCTCTTTGGGGATTAAGTGTTCTCACCTGTTTCCCCTTGTGGCTGCTTGTGACACATCCTTTGGGACTGGGTGGCGCTGAGCCGAGTCTCCAAAGCAGGGTTTACTCCACACATGCACACTCCACGCATACAACCCAACCATAAGTCACAACACGGGTGTTTATTTTTCCTTCAAGCCCAAACTCTTAGAAAGACATATGAGGTCTTTATCAACTTCCATGAGGTAACCAACTTCACGGAATCACAGTGTAGGGCAGTAGTTTTAGGGGTCAGGGATAAGGAGGGGAGGAAACGGGCAGTCTCTAATCCCACAAAGCCTCAATCTAACGTGATGACTAAACTAGAGATCTTCCGTGCACCCCCGTTCTGATTGCTGAGAGCCACAGGCATTCTGCTAGAGAGTGGATCTCACGGCTCGCGTTCCAACTACAATAAAATATTATTTATTTTTAAGGCAAGGTCTCACATAGCCCAGGCTAACCTCAAACATGCCTCTTTGTCCAGGATGACCTTGAACTCCCCATCCCACTGCCTCCACCCCCCAAGTGCTAGGATTACGGGGTGCGACCACCCCCTGGCTTCTGTAGTGCTGGGGACTCAGGACTTTGTGCAACGCTGAGTGAGCACTCGAATGCCAAGCCGCAGCCCCGGCTCTAAGATGACTTCTTTCAGATGCCCGTGTTGTAAGCGACAGCGTGCCCCGACAGACTGCGCAAACAGCTGAGGCCAAGCTCGGGTCTCAGCAAGGACTTTAGCTGTGCTGGGAGATTGCATGAGACCTCCCCGGTGAACTTGGAGAATAAAAGTGAGGCAGGCTGCCCTCATCCAAACGCCTTCGTTTTTATAGCTATTTAGATGATATCTGCATTTCCCCCGACCCCCGCCCCCCCACCCCCCACCCTCGCCCTACTTGGAGTGGGCTGCGTCTTTGTCGGCCAGTGCAGCGCACCGCTCTCTGCCTGCCTTGCTTCCGCCCGGCTTGTCTTGCTCACTAATTAGAAGAGCTGCCGCCTGATTCACCTTGTTAATTAGAGGGACTTGAACACGGAGGCCTCCGGGCAGTACGCGAGAGAGCCTCGCACCAGTGCCCCGAGAACGAGGCAGTCTGTGAACTCATTCTTCTCATCTACCTTCTATTTTTCATTTGAAATGAATAAATCATTGAGATTTTTTTTTTCCTCCTTGTGGAGTGAGAGCGCAAGAATTCACATCTCTGTAAGATGTAAATTACATGTGATCAATAGGAGGGAGAGGCTGGCGCGCGCGGCGTGGTACTTATATGCCTTTTCTAATTCCCTTCTTGTTGGTGTGTGGAAAATGGCCTGGAATGTGTGTGTGTGTGTGTGTGTGTGTGTGTGTGTGTGTGTGTGTGTGTGTGTCTTCTCCGTGAACCCATGCCCATCATCGGGCTGAGAGAGGGTGCCAGGCAAGGAATGCAGCAGTTTGCTGTGTCATTTGCACATGGTGTGTGTATGGGGTGGTGGGTGGGTGGGTGAGGGTGGGGAGGTTGAGGGGGTGGGGGTGGGCTGCACACACCTGTAATCCCAGCACTGGGGAGGCTGAGGCAGGTGGGTCTCTGTGAGTTCAAGACCAGCCTGGCCTCGGGGAGCATTTGCTGGGCCAGCTCTGCTCTCTGACATCCTCCAAGGGCCCTAACTAGTCATAAAGAAAGCAAAGGTGGGCTGGAGAGATGACTCAGAGGTTTAAGAGCACCATCTGCTCTTCCAAAGGTCCCGAGTTCAATTCCCAGCAACCACATGGTAGCTTACAACCATCTGTAATGAGATCTGGTGCCTTCTTGTGGTGGGCAGGCACACCTGAGGGCAGGATACTGTATAAATAATATATAAATCTTAAAAAAAAAAAGAAACCAAAGATATCACATAGTTTCAATACAGACACTACCCTGTCTCCTAAATGTTTCACTATGTAGCCTAGGAGGCCCAGTTCTTCCTTATATAGCCCAGGCTGATCTTGAACTTGTGATCCTACTGCCTCAGCGTCTGGAACGTTAAGCAGTGCACTACCTCACCTGGCTGAGGTATTCCCAGAGACCTTCCTTGATTAAAACTGAAGCTCTGGGCACAGCATTCGTCTTTAAGAAAACGAATCAAGAGATGGTTTGGTGGTTGACAGTTGCATACCGCTTTCCCAGAGTCCCCAAGTTCATGACTCAGCATCCACAGCAGGCGGCTCACAATCACCTGTAACTGTAGCTCTCGGAGGATCTGATGCCTTGGCCCTCTGACCTGCACTCACAAAACACATCCCACCATCATTTGAAAGGAAAGAAAAGCCAGGAGAAAAACCTCTGAAGAGATGGCTAGGTGGTTAATAATGACACTTGCAGCTTTTCTAATGGCTCAGAACTACCTGTAATTTCAGCTTTAAGAAGAGCCAATATGGGCTGGAGAGATGGCTCAGAGGTTAAGAGCACTGGCTGTTCTTCCAAGGGTCCTGAGTTCAATTCCCAGCAACCACATGGTGGCTCACAACCATCTATAATGTGATCTATTTCTCTCTTCTGGCAGATAGAACACTGTAAACATAATAAATAAATATTAAAAAAAAAAAAGAGGACTCAACTCTACTGGCCTCTGAGGGTACTGTGCACACAGAAAGGTATACACATACATGTAAGTTATAAAAAAAAATCTTCTTTAAAAAACCCAAGTAATTAAAAAAAATTCTTCTTGGACTTGATCTGACTATAAACACAATCACAGACACAGGTGTGCCCATAACTGCGTTTTCCTGAGGATGCTCTGGTCCCTGGGGATGTTTCGTGTGGTCTTTTTCTTTATATACTCCCCCAAAAGGAAACATTGCAGAGAAGGAAGAGTGGTTCTTCACAGGTAGAAAAAGGGGTGCAGGTGTGGTCTCCCCATATCAAAAAGTCAAAGGGTTAGGTAGGCGCCGTGGCGCACACCTTTAATTCCAGCACTTGGGAGGCAGAGGCAGGTGGATCTCTGTGAGTTCCAGGCCAGCCTGGTCTACAAAGTGAGTCCAGGACAGCCAAGGCTACACAGAGAGACCCTGTCTTGAAAAACCAAAGGCAACAAAAATCCAAAGGGTCATTGCTATACAGAGTAGTCAAATAACCCCATATTAGGCTTAGAAATAGGTTACTTTGTTTCTCATATAGTGTTTCCAGCCCTTCACATTCTCCCTTGTAAAAGGCAACTAAAAATATCTCTTTAGAGAAAGAAAGAGAGGGGCGCGCACGCACACACACACACACACACACACACACACACACACACACACACTACACACTATCTCCTGGGGGAAATGTTCTTTGTATCCTAGGGACCATCTGAGTTGGTGCCCGTGAGCTTGCCTTCTATGTATGTTTATTGGATCCACAGCATGGTCCCACCCTGAGGGAGAAAACCAAGAACATCCTTGGCCTTGGGACCCATTTGCCGACGGAGGGAACTGGAGAAGCAGATCCCTACGTTCGCAGTGTGTCCAGTGCTCTGGGCCTCGGTGACTGCAGTAAGGCAGGGATGAGGCCTCAGGGGAAGGGATGCTTGTGAGGGCTGGGGGTGGGTGTTGGAGGGATGTCGGGGTGGGGGCAGGATGAGCAGAGCTTCTGGAGATAGAATATTTCTGTCTGTTTCTAGAAAGCCATAGAAATATCAAGCCTGTTTTAGGGTGAGATCATCTTGGGAAGGCCAGAGACTGGGCAAGAGGGAGGCAGATGGCAGCCAAGGTGCAGGGGGAGGGGGAGGCGTAGGGATGGGAGTGGAGGGGGTTTCCCGAAGCTCCTGGAGGGCTGACCTGCCAGCCTTGAAAGGTGAGCTGGGTGTGTTTCTCAATGCAGTCTACTTAGTGTGTGCCTGCTGTGAGCCTCCAGCCCCCGGGAAGGCAGAGTTCTGGCTTGGCAGGAGCCTAGGCAAGTCTGCAGGGCACGTGGGAGGGTGCTGCACTGAATTAGTTTCTTTGACACATTTTTCTCGCCATCTATAGCTCCAGCACACAGGGCTGGAATAGAGTCAAAAGTGGAGGTTGCTGGGGGGTGGGATGGAGGTGGGGGGGAAGTGACAGACAGTGGCTTGAGTCTAGCCGGCAAAACAGCCATTTCTGCTACAGCTGCAACTTGTCTGATTTTCAGAATTTCAAGGCTCATCGTCATATGCCTCCTGAGTACTGGGTTTTTAGACATGCAGTGCCACCCTGCCTTCGTGCCATTTTTAGCTGGCACATGATACATAGGATGAGTTGGCATGTGATGTTTTGGTATGTACATGTGTCGCATAATGGTCAGAGCAGGGTCATTGGCATATACATGTTTTCAAATGTGTGTCTTCCCCACCCCCCCACTCCCCCAGTGGGGATGTTAAAAATCCCCTCTTAGGGCCAATTTAAAGCACACAGGAGGGGGTGGCCAGTTGGCTTAGTTGGTCAGAGCTTGGTCCTAATAAAATACACTTGGGCTGGACAGTGATGGCTCAGTGATTAAGAACCTGGGTTCAGTTCCTGGCTCACAACCTTCTGTGACTCCAGCTCCAGGGGATTCTGACGCCCCCCCCCCCCCTTTCTGGCCTCCAGGGGCGTGGTGCAGAACCTTTCATGCCACAAATGCTCATATGCATAAAATAATGAATCTTCAAAGAAACACACACTATGTTATTGCTAGTCATAGCCTCCCTACTGTAATACACGACACTGGAAAACCTTGATCAGGGCCCACACACCTGGCTCAGTTTAGGCAGAATTGAGTCCCTGCCCAATGCCAAAGTCACCATGAACAACTGAAGGTCTCAAGGAGAAAAAGGGACTCAGTGAGCCCGACGGCGGCGGTGGTAGTGGCCCCCCACGGGAGGCGGAGGCAGGTGGGTCTCTGAGTTCGAGGCCGGCCTGATCTACAGAGTGAATTCACAGGACAGCCAGGGCTAACACAGAGAACAAACCAAGCCAAACAACCAAACATAAGGACTTAGCGTGAATCAGGCGGAAGCAAGTTTATATAATTGCAGAGGTACAGAAGATACACTGGCTAGTCTGTTGTCAACTTGGCTAAAGCCATCCGAGAGGAAGGAACCTCAAGTGAGAAAACGCCTCCATAAGACTGGGCTGTAGGCAAGCCTGTAGGGCATTTCCTTAGTTAGTGACTGATGGGGGGACATCCCAGCCTGTTGTGGGTACCACTATCTCTGGGCTGGTGGCCCTGGGGTCTATAAGGAAGGAGGCTGAGCTGGGCGATGGTGGCACACGCCTTTAATCCCAGCACTTGGGGGGGAGAGGCAGGTAGATCTCTGTGGGTTCGAGGCCTGCCTGGTCTACAAAGCAAGTCTAGGACAGTCAGGGATGTTACACAGAGAAACCCTGTCTCAAAACAAAACAAAACACAACACAACAACAACCAAACAGACAAAAAACAAAAACAAAAAAAACCAAAAAAAAAAAAAAAAAAAAGAAAGAAAGAAAGAAAGAAAGAAAGGAGGCCGAGTAAGCCAGAGGGAGCAAGCCAGCAAGCAGTACCACCCCACAGCATCTGCATCAGCTTCTGCCTCCAGGTTCCTGCTCTGTTTGAGTCCCAGACCTGACTTCCTTCAGTGATGGACTGCAGATGTGAAAGGATACCAAATGAACCCTTTCTCCCCACCTTGGCTTTAGTCATTCATGGCGTTTCAGCACAGCAATAGTAACCGTGACTCAGACAAGGATGCTCTGGTAAGTGTAAAACACCATAGCCGTGAGACGGGGATGTCTCAGCAGAGGTGGCGCTGGCAGAGGGCTTCACAGAAGGAAGTGGAAATTGAGCTGCAATGGTGGCGTAGGCTTTCCAGACAAGTGGCAGCTAGTGAGAGCACAGGGCTTGTTGGGAATCTGTGTCGCATGGCTCTGGGCTGTGAGGACTGATTGATTCAGGAAAGGAGCCTCGGGTATTCGCAGTAGGGCCAGAGGACTGCAGGACTCAGGGCAGGGTATCAACCGGCTGAGATCTGATTTCCTAGAGGAGGCTCCTGCCCAGTGCTCCTACGACTCTATTATGCGTTAGGACAGCAAAGTCTGGGGCTGTTTTATCATCTAGATAAGAGCTGTGCTGGGCTGAACCAGAGCCGGCCAGTAGAAAACTCTGAGGAGAGGTCAGTTAATCAGGGTTGCAATTGCAGAGCTAAGGAGCACCTGGGAGGAATTCCCTCCCTTCTAATTGCAGGGTAGCATGGCACGCTGCTTCACAAGGGCCGCGTGAGACTCCCCGAGTCACAGCTTCCAGCTGGAAAGCTGTGTCAGCGAGAGCATCCAGCTATAGTCCCACCCACCACCCAAGGGTGCAGGATCCCACAATAAAGTCACCCTCACCAACGCACACTGCTGATTTTAAGTAGATTGTGAGCTGCCCATCCCAGGCTGCCACACGCCCCATCACCTTTATACAATATGTCCTTTCTGCTTAAAAACAAACAAACAAACAATAAATAGAATGAAAAAAACAAAACACAGACCCAACTTATTTTTATTTTAGGTGAAGTTGAGCCTCACCCTAAGGGATTTCTGAAGCTGGGCGCTTTCCAATGTAGGAATCTGAGGGAAGGCTTTAAGTACTGAGCCACCTTCCTCTGTTCAAACATGTCGAGTCCTATCTTTGGCATGACCATGCCAGATCCTTGTGGGGTTCACCAATTCTGTCCTCTCTCCTTGGGAAAAGAACAAGAGAGGGACGGAGGCTAGGCGGCCTCCAAGGATGTGGATGTGTGCTGCCACTCCTGGGGTTAAAGAAAACGCTTGCGTTTGACACTTGCTCCTCTGGCCTCCTTCCGCCATTGTGTACTACAGTTACCAGAGGCCGGCGCTGGCCATCGACAGAGGTACTCATGGACGTGGAGTTGGGACTTTTTACTTGAGCCAAACCCCATGTCTCCCCACGTCTAGAGAAGGGCCTCTGTGCTACACTTCGTACCTTTGGCAGGAAATTTGCTTCAGTCACAAGAAAATAAAGTGGCTTTAAAAAAAAAAATAATTTAAAAGATGAAGATGCGGAAGAAAGCCGATACAGCACACAGGCAAGATTAAAACCACTGAGGAAGAGGCAGGGGAGGGCTGGCGAGACGGCTCAGGGGGCTAACTAAAGGCGCTTGTCTGTGCAAGCCAGACACAGACCTGTGTTCCCTCCTGGAATCCACGTAAAGGTGGGAGAAGAGAGGAAAATCCACAAAGTTGTCTTCTGATGACAGAGAGAGAGAGAGAGAGAGAGAGAGAGAGAGAGAGAGAGAGAAGGGGGGAGGGGAGGGGGATGGAAGGGGAAAGGGAAGGAGGGGAGGGAAGAGGGAGAGAGAGGGGGAGGAGAGAGAGGAGGCGGTGGGAAGGGGAGGGAGGGGAGGGAGGGGAGGGGGGGAGGGAGGGGGGAGGCACAGCAAGGGAGGGAGGGGGAGAGAGGGAGGGGGAGGCACAGCAAGGGGAGGGAGGGGGAGGGGGAGAGGGAGGGGGAGGCACAGCAAGGGGAGGGAGGGGGAGGGGAGGGGGAGGGGGGAGGCACAGGAAGGGGAGGGAGGGGGAGAGGGAGGGGGAGGCACAGGAAGGGGAGGGAGGGGGAGGGGAGAGGGAGGGGGAGGCACAGGAAGGGGAGGGAGGGGGAGGGGGAGAGGGAGGGGGAGGCACAGGAAGGGGAGGGGAGGGGGAGGGGAGAGGGAGGGGGAGCACAGGAAGGGGAGGAGGGGGAGGGGGGAGAGGGAGGGGGAGGCACAGGAAGGGGGAAGGGAGGGGGGAGGGGGAGAGGGAGGGGAGGCACAGGAAGGGAGGGAGGGGAGAGGGAGGGGGAGGCACAGCAAGGGGAGGGAGGGGGAGGGGGAGAGGGAGGGGGAGGCACAGCAAGGGGAGGGAGGGGGAGGGGGAGGCACAGGAAGGGGAGGGAGGGGAGGGGGAGAGGGAGGGGGAGGCACAGGAAGGGGAGGGAGGGGGAGAGGGAGGGGGAGGCACAGAAAGGGGAGGGAGGGGGAGGGGGAGAGGGAGGGGGAGGCACAGGAAGGGGAGGGAGGGGGAGGGGGGAGGGGGGAGGCACAGGAAGGGAGGGGAGGGGGAGAGGGAGGGGGAGGCACAGCAAGGGGAGGGAGGGGGAGGGGGGAGGGGAGCCACAGGAAGGGGAGGGAGGGGGAGGGGGGAGAGGGAGGGGGAGGCACAGCAAGGGGAGGGAGGGGAGGAGGGAAGAGGGAGGGGGAGGCAAAGAGGGAGGAGGAGGGGGAGGGAGAATAAATACAACTTAAAAGAGCAACCAAAAGGCTCATAAAGTTTTCTCCCTAATATGGGGGCGTATCAACCCTACGACCTCCCTGAGTACTAGGAGTTCCAACAGCTACCCAGGGCCCACAGACCCTTCCTGAATCTGAGTCCCTTGGACTTTGAGGGCCACGCTCAGGCACATCAGGTGCCCCGGCGAGGGTGTGCGTGGGGAGAGGGCTTCCTTCCTGTTACTGCCCAAGTACAACCTCTGGAGAAACATCTGCTAGCTGAGTAGCATTCTCCAAACACTTGCAAAAGTACAACCTCTGGAGAAACATCTGCTAGCTGAGTAGCATTCTCCAAACACTTGCAAAGCTTGTTGGAGCTGGAGAGGTGGCTCAGTGCTTTTACACAGGACCCAAGCTGAGTTTCCTCATGGGGGTATCTCACAAGTGGTCTGTAACTGCAGTCCCATAGGGATCTGACAGCTCTGGCCCCTGCACCAGCACTCACTCATCCACACACCAGCCCTCACACACACATATGCACGCACGCACGCACGCACGCACCCACCACAGGCACGGCGCGCGCACACAATTAAAATATATCTTTAAAATGTGTTAAGGCTTGTCATTGTGTTTTATAACTCACGTACATCTTCTGGTGGCACAATTGGGGTCCTTCACAGGCTCATGTTTTAAGTGCTGTGTACTCAGCATGTATTACCGTTGATGGCTGTGGAGCCTTCTGGAGGTGGGGTCCAAAGGGAGGAAGGAGGCCACTGGCAGGGTGCACCTAGAGGGGTGATTCATGGCCGCCTTGGGTTCAGTATTGACTTCTGTTTCCCGATTCGCTGTGAGGGGAAACATACACACACACACACACACACACACACACACACACACACACACTCCAAGCAGATCTGCCTTGCCTTCCCTCCTGTGGTATGAAGGACCTCCTCTCTCTGTCCCTTCCTGTCTCTCTCTCCCACCACCCCACCCCAGCCCCGCCATGCACGCACGCACCCACACGCACACACGCACGCACGCACCCATGCACGCTTGCCCCGAGGAGACCTGCCATGCCTTCCCTCCTGTGATGCCTAAGACGCTGGGAAACTATGACGCAACAATAAACCTTTCCTCTCTGTGTTGCTTTGCCGGTTGTTTTCTCAGGAGTGACGTCAGTAACTGAGACCCACGTGACCTGAAAAGCGACCGCTGCATTCCAGAGCTCTCTGCTCTGTCTTGTTTGGGCCAAGTACGTGTCACCAAACCCACCTACGCAACACAGGGCTTAGAAAGTCGCTTGTTTTAATACCTTAACTTCTGGGATTGGCATCATTCCTTTAAAGTGGTTTCCTTTAAAACAAAATGATTTATTTCATCTTAAATTATGCACTACTTAGGAGGTGAGGCAGGAGGATTACAAGTGTGAGGCTATGCCTTGAAAGGAAAATGGTGGTGTGTGTGTGTGTGTGTGTGTGTGTGTGTGTGTGTTGTACATTCCTGAGTGTATGTGCACCACATGCCTGCAGGTGCCCAGAAGGGCAGAAGAGGGTATTGGAGCCTTGCAACTGTATTTACAGATGGTTATGTCCACCACGTGGATGCTAGGAACTAAACCCAGGTCCCTGGAATAGTCAGTGCTCTTAACTGCTGAGCCATCTCTCCAGACCCTGTTTGATATATTTATATGGGTGAGAACTATATTCATAATTCTATACATGTGATACTACATCCTTATCTATGGGTGACACAACCCAAAACCCCACGGTGGGTTTCTGAAACAGTGGTGAGCACCATGCCTAGGCACCCCACACTAAGAAGGTTCCTAGTGATAATGGATATTAAATAGTCCCCGCTCTCACAGCACACCCGTAATAAAAGTCATGTGATGGTTGTCTCTCTCTCTCTCTCAGCACAGCTTGGCTGCACTGGATGTGTTCACTCCCGTAGTGGGGGTGTCTTGGGGTGTCCAGGCGTTGACGTCAGCAGAGGGCTACGTAAGGAGCACGTTGTTGAAGATTCTCTGCAACCCATGTGGTGTGGAATTCTGAACTGTCTCTGGAGAGGCAGGAAGTTGGCAGCTTCAGGCTGCCAGTGTGTGTGTGTGTGTGTGTGTGTGTGTGTGTCTGGAGGAGGGGTGGGGTGGGGCAGCTGAGTCTGTCAGTGATGGGTAGGGCTTGCAAGCATCCACTGAGGGGAAGCTTGGTTAGCACAAGGCATGGGGAGGCTTGGGAAGCCACTGATGCAGTGACAATACAGAAGGCAAGTCGATTGAGGAGAGCATGGAGCAGAAGCCGAACTGTAAGATCTGTCTGTCTGTCTGTCTGTCTGTCTGTCTCTCAGGTTTCTTTATTTATATTTTATGTTTATGTGTGTTTTGCCTGAATGTATGTGCATCATGTGAGTGTGTGGTGCACAGCAAGGTCAGAAGAAATGGAGTTATGGATGGTTGTTAGCAGCCACATGGGTGCTTGGATTTGAACTTGGGTTTTCTCTAAAAGCATTACCTACTCTTGTCTGCTGAGCCATTTCTTCAGGATCAGCTTTGTGTGTGTGTGTGTTGTGTGTGTGTGTGTGTGTGTGTGTATTTCTATGTTTGTGTATGTGTGTATATATGTATGTGTTTGTATGGTTTGTGTGTATGTATGTGTATATGTGTGTATGTGTGTGTATATATACATGTATGTGTGTGTGTCTGTGTGTATGTGTATATATGGTTTATGTGTGTGTGTCTGTGTTTGTGTGTATATGTGTGTATGTGTCTGTGTTTGTATGTGTGTATATGTGTGACTGGGTGTGTTGGTATATATGTGTGTGTGTTTGTATGGTTTGTATGTGTGTCTGTGTTTGTGTGTACATGTGTGTTTGTATGGTTTGTGTATATGTCTGTGTGTATATGTGTGTGTGCGTGTGTGTGTGTGTGTGTGTATGTGTGTGTGTGTTTTAAGACAGCTGTGAAAAGCCAGGCACACCTGGACTCACGACCTTCGAGAAGTTGAGTTTGAGTGTCATCTAAGCACAAGGTAAGGCCTATCTTAAAAAAAAAAAAGTGGTTAGTCAGCCAACCACTGTTATAAACACCTGGCCAGCAATCATCTTTGAGGATACAGTCATTCTCAGGACACAAAAAGTGTCTGTCTTTGGGAAAATAGCCATTATATAATAAAAACAACTTTTGCTGTTACACGTGTGTTAATAAAAAGGAAACACTTTCTGAAGAACTAAATGAGGGTAGCATCCAGAGAGCATCAGGCTGCTAGAAAGGGCCTCGAGAAGGGAAAGACTGTGGTGATGTCTGAGAGGCCCCAACTGAGACGAGATGTGCACAGTGCGTCTGTGCAAAGGCCCTGGGGTAGGTGCTCGGGGTCCAGGGAGGAAGCTGCGTGCCCGAAGCAACAACAGACACAAGTTAGGTGATGACTCCCATGGGCCACTGGGTCACCAAGGAGGGCACAGCGTGAGTCACGGAGAGGGCGTCAGGTGAGTCCAGTTGCCACACGGCGACACTGACATTTCAAAGCAGGGAATGGCCGGACCTGATCAGGGCCGTCAAAGGCCACTGTGGCTTTTGTGAGGTGAGCAGGAGCAAAGCCTGGTGAGGAAGCTCCATATGGTTGCCTGGCTGGGGACGGTGGGACAGACTAAAACAAGGACGACCATTGCAGGGACACGGCTGGTCGGCATCGGAGGTGATAACCACCGTGAGGTCAAACGACGTGACTAGGGTTGCCAGGCGGGTGGGTTCCCAGGGCTGCTGCGCCACGGCGGTGATGTAATGTGTTGTATTAAATAGACTAGAAACTTGATAATTACCTAGCATCTGTTCACAGGTGAAGCGTTCTATCCGGTGTGCGGTTAGCAGATAGATTACGTGTTGTAGGACTCTACCGATTAATTAGCTGTTTTGATTGGGCCATGGAAACATATTTCTAATAGGGGTAAGGCTTTTTCGCAAAGCATCTCATTACTTTAATCAGGCTTTCAGTGTGTGAGTGTGTCTGAGTGTGTGTGTGTGTGTGTGTGTGTGTGTGTGTGTGTGTGCGCTTGCCAAGCATGTGTAAGAGTCCAGGCTTGGGGAGTCTGCTTCTCTGGCCCTCACTAAGTCTCTCTAGAGGGCTGACTTGAGGGAGGAATGCAATATGGCTCCTGGTACCGTTCCGCTGGCCACAATGGCTAGGCACAGAGTCATGGTGGCCTCAGGTAATGGCGGCTTGTCACATGGCCCAGGCTGGGAGTCTGACCTTGAGTGTGCAGGGGATGCCACCCATGTCTACCTGCACACCTCCTAGGTGTCCTAGGAAAGAGCCAAATATGGTGAAGTGGTGAGTCATTGAGTGTGCCGGGCTCGCCTTTTCATCCATGGGTGAGAACGGGAGCTAGAAAGCCTGGGTGCTGCTGAGAGGGGATGGGAGTCTAAATTCTCTTGCTCTGATAAAACTGACTGACAACTTAAGGAGGAAAGAGTTCACTGTGGCGTACCGTTTTTTGTTTGTTTGTTTTTATTTTTTGTTCGTTTTGTTTTTTTGGTTTTTTGAAACAGGGTCTCTCTGTGTAGCCTTGGCTGTCCTGGACTCACTTTGTAGACCAGGCTGGCCTCGAACTCACAGCGATCCGCCTGCCCCTGCCTCCCAAGTGCTGGCCGTGTGCTGCCATTCCTGAAGTCTAGCTTTCATAATGGCAGGGAAAGCATGCCCCACAAGCGGCAGGAGTGGGAAGCTGGTTCGTCCGCACACAGGAAGCAGAAAGAACTCAAGGAGGAAGTAGGGCGAAGCTGTAGATGCTCAAAGCCCACACCCAGTGACATACCTCCTCCAGCTGGATCCCACCACTAACCTCCTAAAGGCCTATCTGTCATCCCAGCACCCGGGAGGCAGCGGCAGGAGGATCACTGAGAGTTCAAGGGTAGCCTGGTCTACAAAGCGAGTCTAGGACAGCCAAAGACAGTTACATATAGAAACCTACTATGTCCTGGCATCGCTGGTGCTGGCTGCTTCCACACAGAGAAAGGGATCTTGATTTAACAACTGCCCCTCAGAGAAGGGCGCTGTCAATGCCACCCGTAGGATCCCTAAGCCTATAAGCATCAGCTTGGAAGGCGAAGCTGACCAAATAGAGGGGACCAAGGCAAATCCTTCCTTCGCTGGTTCGGTACCAGGCTCCTATGTTCACTCAGAGGCCCTGCAGCCCTCCCGTGGCGGGGGTGGGGTGGGGGGGCGTGTGCCTCCGGCAAGGATCACTTTTTTGAGTCAAGGGCTGCTGAGTAGGCATTGCCTGCTCCTAAGTCAGCAGCGCCCACAGGGAACTGACACTCCCAAGAGTTCTGGGGAGAAACCTGTGCAAGCCTCTCAGAGAAAGCCACCCCAAAATGCCTCTTATGTTGTGTCTACTGGAGCCCACTCAACCCCTAAGATTCACCTCCCTGGACACCCCATTGGGGATTGAGGTTTTGAGTGCTCAGATTGCATTTTCATCAAGTAGGAGCCGCCTCTTAAAATATTCAGCACACACCTGACCATTGTGATAACCCTGATGGGCGGTGAGTGAGGCAAATTAGCTAAAAGATGATTGATTTTTTTTTTTAATGCAGTTTTATCTTCAACCTTTCCCAGCAACGTGCTATGCCAGGGCAATCGTCTTGTCTCCCAGGTATTTGCCGGTATAGAGATTGCACATCTATTTACGGCTGCCTGGAAGCTTCATCATTACAATATGGTCCAAGTGCCCATTTTCTCTCCCCGACTACAAATAGGGATCAATCGAATTTTAAACGACTGCTCCGGGGCGTGCTCCCGATCCTGACCTTTGTAAATGATTACGGCTCACCACTGTTGCTATCTGCCCAGCGAAGGCGAGAGAGTGAGAGCGGGCAGAGCTTTCTACCTACCTGGCATTTGATCTGGATGTGAGCCAAAGACATTCCACATCAATACAATGAGGACAATGAGCAGTGGGTGGAGAAAGGGATTGTGGGCTTTTCTCTCAGGCCCATGGATGCTGCCTGTGCCAGCAGCCTGCTTTTCGGTGTCTCTTTCCTGGGTTCTGTGGGTGTATTTTGTTTTGTTTTGTTTTGTTTTGTTTTGCTACATCACAGAAAAACATGGCCCACCTGCGCTGTTCCCTTGGCGAGGGGGAGGATGGGTTCAGAACTTCCTTGGAAGCTGTATCGCTGCTTGGAAAAAAAAATGCCTTTGGCAGAAAGAAGTTTGCTGGTTTTAGTTAGGCGGCCCGAAAGGTAGTGAAGGAAGCCACGCCCACCGGCAGGTAAACCATACCGGAAGAGCTCAGGACTCAGCCTGAGCTCCTATTTTACTCTCCAAGGTGTTCCCAGAGGCTACCTACCTAGCCGTTTGATTTGGGTCGGAACAGTGTTTGAAACCTTCAGGGTCCAGGATGGTTTTTGTTTTTTTTTTTAACCACATCACTGAACTCAGGCCCCTCATCTCAGAGGTGGTAAAGTCCTTGGCTGCCTCCTCAAAATCACACGGCCTGATGGTTGGTGGCTCACAGTTTTAACCCCAGAATTACGGGAGACAGAGGCAGGAGGATCTCTGCGCGTTTGAGGCCAGCCTGGTCTACATAGCAAGTTCCAGGGTAGCCAGGACTAAATAGAAATACTGTTTGAAAAATAAAGAACAATCACACGCACCTGTTTACTGGCAATGAAGGGGCATGCGTGGATAACGGAGAGAGGAGCTCAGGGTGGGGCGTCCTGTGTATTGATATTGTATTAATTACTGCTCACCATATGTAGCAATTCCTTCCGTGTCACTGTGTCCAAATACTGAACGAAACAGGTTTCAGAGAATTTCAGTCCACCGTGGGGAGAGGGGCATGGCCGAGTTTATGGCAGTGGGAGCATTCAGTCATGCTGTTGACGTCATGGTGGGTGAAGCAGGAAGTAGAGAGTGAGGCAAGCGTGGGGGCTGGGATTTAACCTTCAAAGATCCACTCTTTGCAGTCTTTAATCCCAGGACTTAGGAGGCAGAGGCAGGCGGATCTCTGTGAGTTCAAGGCCAGCCTGGTCTACAAAGTGAGTCCAGGACAGCCAAGGCTACACAGAGGGGGAATATATATGTATGTATGTATGTATGTATGTGTGTGTATATATATATATATATACATATATATATGTCCAGGACAGCCAAGGCTACACAGAGGGATATATATATAGGCAAGACGGGCCAACCAGTAAAGGTCCTCGCTTGTCACCATGCCGATGGCTTGTTCGATCTCCAGGGACCACGTTTGTGTAGATGAAGAGAGCCAACGCCCACAGGTTGTCCTCTGACCGCCACATGAGCACCGTGGTATGCATCTGTACCCCCTCAAAATAAATAAATGTAACTGAAAAAGGAACGAGTAAACAAAAAGGTCTAATCCCTAGTGACCTGCTTCCTCCAGCCAGACACTACTCCCTAAATGTCACTCAGTCTCCCAAACAGAGCTGCTATCTGGGAACAAGTGCTCCGGCATAAGTTGGTGGGGGAGGACACTTCAGTTCGAGCCGTGTCTGGATTCTGTTTCTCCTGCCTTTTGCCTTCTTCTGTGCTTGCAATCTTTGTGCACGGGCAGTGAGTAGAGTCGGTCATCCCCACTCACGTTTGTCAGCCTTTTCTCCCATATGTCCTGAAGAAAGGTCTGTGATAGTCTTTTTTGTTGTTGTTGTTGTTGTTTTGAATGAGTGAGTTTATTAAGTATAATAGCAGGTAGGTAGGTAGGTAGGTAGATAGACAGACAGACAGACAGACAGACAGATAGATAGCCAGCCAGATAGTCATATAGACAGACAGACAGACAGACAGACAGACAGACAGACAGACAGACAGACAGACAGACAGAGAGAGAGAGAGAGAGAGAGAGACAGACAGACAGACAGACAGACAGACTTACTTCACCGAACCAAGTGCTTACAACATCCAGCAGAAACGGATTTGGGAAACTGGCTGAAGTTCCCAGTCGAGCTTTCTCTCTGTGGCTGACCTTCTAGTTTCTCCCTCCCACTGAAGATACTTTTAAATCGTAGATAAACAATAGTAACACCTGTTGGAAACAGTTTACCTCCTACAAGCTAGACCCTGCGGCAAAGGGGTGGGGGTGGGGGTGGGGGAGCAGAGCCAGGTTTGATGGCACCTATCTTTAATCCCAACACCCAGGAGACAGAGGCAGCTGGATCTCTGTGAATCCCAGATCACTCTACAGAGTGAGTTCACAGTGAGACTCGGTTTCAAATAAATAAATAAATAAATAAATAAAGCAGAATGTGGACAAGCAAGACATCTGATGTCAACCTCTGGCCTATACACACACACACACACACACACACACACACACACACACACACACACACACACACGGCATCTCCAGCAAACCACGGTTTTGATGTGCTGTTTGAAGCCTTTCGGAGACATGCGCTAACGGTGTCTCTCTGCGGGATCCCTGCTGGCTGAACTCCTAGAAAAGCATCAAGATGAGGTGGAGGGAGAGAACCAAAGACTCAGGACTTGCCCTTGAGAAGCTGGGAGTGGTACCCACCTGAGCTCGGAGGGGATGCTGCTAACATCCCTTTGCTGGAGAGCAGGAGACAGAAACAGCGTCAACCCCTCCTCCTAAGGTCCCAGTGCCAACCGGAGGGCGATTCAGCCACAGTTCACCCCAACCGGAGGGCGACTCCACCACAGTTCACCCCAAGCGACCAGTGAGTTTATTGGGATTCCTTGTGAGGCATTATAAGCAGGAGTGGGGGAGGCCTTCAAAGCCGCACTGGAAGGTCTGCAGCCAATGAGTGATGACTCCCCAGGACCACAAAGACAGCACCCCCTCCATCTCCCTTTCCCATCTATATACTCACAGCCCCTCTCTGAGGCCCACATGCGATTAGGGGCAGAATTGCTTAAAACAGATTGGGAGGGGTGGCTGGGTACTGCTGTTGGGCTTATCTCGTAGAACGGGACTGGAGAGGTGAGCACCTACCTGGATAGCCAACATGTTCTGTGTCCCAAGCTTAAACGTCATTTCCAGGTTAGTCATAGAAATGCAGGGGGCCCAAGCTCTATGGGTTTCCTTTGTCACCTCCCTTCCCAAGACAGGGTTTCTCTGTCTAGTCTTGACTGTCCTGGGCTCTATTTGCAGACCAGGCTGGCCTCGAACTCACAGAGATCTGCCTGCGTCTGCCTGTCCGAATGCTGAGATTACAGGCGTGCAGCACTGCACCAGGCTCTCCCTTTATTTCATGAACGAGTGCATGTCATTGGTTGGGAATAACAGTACTTGGGCCTTTCTAGTTGATCCCATTGTGGGTGGGGATGGGGGTGGGGTCAGAGGTCAATGTCAGCCAATGTCCTTGATTGCTTTCCACCTCATTTTTGGACACAGGATCCTCTCACTGAACCTGGAGCTCACTAAATCAGCCTAGGTTAGCTGGCCAACGAGCTCCAGGAATCATCCTGTCTTTGCCCACCCCCCTACCCCCCCACCCCCCAAGTGCTGGGGTTACCAATGTATGCCAATGTGCCTGACCTTTTAATCCTTTTAATGTGGGTGCTGAGGGGGTGTGTGTGGGGGTCCAAACTCGGGTCCTCAGGCTTGTAGGGCAGGCACTTACCAAGTGAGCTAGCTCACCCTCCCATGTCCCCTACTGTCATTCAGTTTTAATGTAGAAATGCTGGCAGGCGCCAGTCTTCCAGCCGCAGCCTATTTCAATTACGCTACATCCAAGGATTACAGTGTGAGGCAGCCAGCTTAATCCCCCCCCTATCTTGTCAATCTGGAGGTACGAGATATATTTTGTGTGCTCTCAGGATGGGCTCCTTAATGCGTCCCTGGGTGCAGCAGCGATCTGAGCCTAGAGCCAGCGCTGAAAACTGTCATCCTGGAGCCCGTGACTCCCGCCAGACGTTTCACACTTGCCGCACGCATCTGGGGATGTGAGCCATTCTGACTGCTGAAGAAGATGCCCGGGTGCCTTTGTTTGTGATTACCTTTGTCTTCACGCCCCCGGAGAGCAACGACTTTGCTGATTGCAGTGTTTACATGTGTACATGCAAGCGTTTCCTGAGCTGCTTACATTAGTGTCATGTTTTGCAGCTGATGCAGAACAGCAGGACTTAGGTGAGAATCTGTGATGCAAAAATCTACCGCTCCTGGGAAGCGAGGAAGCACACTGTGCGCGAGGCGACGCCGCTGCCGTTCCCCCTCTGCCTTGGTGCCTAGAGTGTCAGTGGTCACTCTAAGTAGAATGATGGCTTGTGTTCTTAAAGGGTCTCATTTGCTCATAAAGTCACCAAGGAGCCTCCAAGGCAATGCCTTCTCTGTTATCCTGTTAATCCTATTGAGATATATACATTTACATAAGACATATGTGCACACACATATACATACACACACACACACACACACACACACACACATATATATACACACACACAAAGCTGTGTGTGGTTGATGCATGCCTGTAATCCCAGAACTCAAGGAGGCAGAGGCAGGTAGATCTCTGTGAGTTCAAGGCCAGCCTAGTCTACAAAGTGAGTTGGGACAGCTAAGGCTACACAGAGAAACCCTATCTCAATCCCATATATATATATGTGTGTGTGTGTGTGTGTGTGTGTGTGTGTGTGTGTGTACATAGATACACCAGTATAGCCTGGTGGCACAGAACTATAATGTCAGCTGCTAAGGGGGCCGAGGCAGAGGGATCACAAACAACGTCCAGGTAAGGCTAGGCAGCAGAGAGAGCTCAAGGCCAGCCTCGGCAACTCCTCAAGACTCTCTCTTAAAATAAAAATTAAAAAAGGAAATGTGACAGTTAAAGTAGCTCAGTGGTCTGGTGCTTGCCTTGTAAATGCAAGACCATGCATGGGTCTGATCTCTAATGTCTCAAAAACAAAACAGAAACAAACAAACAAACAAACAAAAACCCAAATCGTCTTAAGAGCCGGGTGGCAGTGGCGCACACCTTTAATCCCAGCACTTGGGAGATAGAGGCAGGTGGATCTCTGTGAGTTGGAGGCCAGCCTGGTCTACAAAGTGAAAGTGACAGCCAGGGCTACATAGAGAAACCTTGTCTCAAAACAAACAAACCAAAACAGAACGGAAACAACAAAGGCGTGGTAGTGAGGAGAGAGTCTGCTATGGGCATAGCCTTACCCCATCCTTAACCTCCTCTGGAGCACTCAGTCAGGAGTCCATGTCTGTACATGAAGGCTGACGGCATGCCAACTCTTTTTCTAAATTCGTCAGTATGGAAAAAAAGGCAGTTTTCCAGGTCTCCTGAGGTTCCAGAATAATCCACTTCTACAATAATGTAATTACTACAGTAGTTTATCTCCAGTCCAGGCCAAACTCCAAGGGGCAAATGCCTTCCTCTCACCTCTATGGGCATCTGAAACATGCGGGTTTCACACAAACACACACAAAGACAGGCAATCTTTCCTAAGAAGATGGCTCAGGTACTGTTTCAGTTTTTTTTAAAAAATTTTATTTTATTAATTTATTCTTATTACATCTCAATGGTTATCCCATCCCTTGTATCCTTCCATTCCTCCCTCCCATTTTCCCCTTACTCCCCTCCCCTATGACTGTGACTGAGGGGGACCTCCTCCTTCCCCTGTATATGCTCATAGGGTATCAAGTCTCTTCTTGGTAGCCTGCTATCCTTCCTCTGAGTGCCACCAGATCTCCCCATCCAGGGGACATGGTCAAATATGAGGCACTAGAGTACGTGTGAAAGTAATATCCCACTCTCCACTCAACTGTGGAGAATGTTCTGTTCATTGGCTAGATCTGGGTAGGGGTTTAAAGTTT